>NW_009210073.1:5643-59367 GCF_000690835.1 Fulmarus glacialis
AGCACACCACAAGTCCCGGCTGCTGCCATTGAGGAGGAGACGGTGTGGTTGTCACCAGACGGGCTGCGGCCGGGCTGTCCGTCCCTGCGGCCGGGCTGTCCGCTGCAGAGGCGGCCGCGAAGCCGGGATCCGAGCGCAGCTCCACAAGATGGCGTTCGGCCGCGCCGCCCGGAGCGCTGCCGTCCCTCCGGAGATGGCGAGGAGCTGTCTGTAAGGCCAGCGTCCGCCGTGCTCCCATGTTGCCCATCAGAAATGGTGTCTGGAAGCGGCTTTGTGTCATTTGTAAACAGCGCGGGGAGAGAAGGATGGCATAGGTTTGTATTGATTCAAAAACATTTGGCTTCTGTAGGTCTTAGTACATTCAGGAGCAACAACAACAAAAACTTTACCCAAAGACTCATTTAAATCCTTAAAAACAACTTTGCATATATTCCTTTGTGGGACAGAAGACCTTGTGAAGTTGCATGAAGAACTACCCAAAGAATTGGAAAGTTGTTGCAGTGTCACTCGGAGATGATGCCTTTTAGTTTAGCATTGTAAAAGCTGCTGTGGCTGTCTGAGGGAGAAGGACGGTTAGTGCTTCTCTGCAGCCCTGCTTTCAAACTAAATGCGAATTTTACAAAACTGGGTTGATATCAGAGCAAACTTACAGCCTCGTGTCACCGGCTACAAGCACAACTCTGATCTGACTCAGCACTGAGACGTTCCCTCGTTGCATGCGGACCAGCGTTAATTAGCTATGGAACTTGGGGAAGGATCCCCAAAACTATAAAACAAAACAAACAAAACCAAATGCAGACACCCTAGGATCACTGGAAATTATGTCACATCCCAACAAAGTGTGCGGGATTCTACTAATAACAGATATTAGATTGTCACGTTGTTTCTTTACAATGTGTGCTTACAGAGGAGACATCCTGCTAACATTTTTGATGAAATAAAGGTTGGTTAATTAAAGTGACAATGGTAGTGTAATACACGTTTGTAAAGGCATTTGTTCGGATAGAGGCTGTAGTGACTTGTTTAAAGCGAGCATATAGGCTAGAGAACCTCAGTTACTTTTTTGGCCTTAAAAATTGCAAATTGTTTTCCTCAGACGCCTGTGTTAGGAGAGAGGATAGAAGTGACTGCTCCTCAGAATAACAGAGCTTCCCTAGTGGAAAAGTTCCTGCTAGCTTATATTTACAATTAGCAGTTATAATACATATTTTATTACTCATTTCCTTGGCAGCAGATCTCTGTCCCAGAGACTAGCATGAGCTAATACAGCTCTCAGCAGCCACAAGACATTGGACCATTTGGGGTTTTTTGTACAATCCTGATCTGCTCAGTCTCCTGGCCAGGTCCTCATGTCTTCTCTTAGCCTAGCAGCCTTCTCCCTGAAGTCAGCAGAAGGTGTTCTTGAGTAGAGACGAAGCATTTGGCTGAGAACGCTTTCTTTGTGTGCATCCTGCTCGTTTTGGGGGCTGTAGATTACGCGTTTCTTGTTTGCGTGTCATGCTACTTAAGCTTTTAATTGTGTGATTACTGATACTCTGAATTAATTTGTTTTAAATAGCAGTTTGAAATACCTCCAAAACAAAAATAGCATAGTTATTGTCATAGTTTTCATTTTTTATGAGTAAATAACTGCAAGTCGCCACGTGACTTTTTTTAAAGGGAAAAACAGCAGTGCTCTTATCTTAAACATGTCATGATCTATTGCTAGTGGAGGGAAGGGAAAAATCAATGTGGTTTGTAAAGAAACAACGTGACAATCTAATATCTGTTATTAGAATCCCACACACTTTGTTGGGATGTGACATAATTTTCAGTTTAATGATATTTGTGCAATTACTAAAAGAAGTCTCATGCAGAACTGTCAGAAAAGCAGTTACAGTAAACAATGGTAAACTTGTTGTGGTTTTGTTTCAGCTGTTTGCTTCTAATGTGGAAGGAAAGAGTTCTCCCAGCGAAGTGTTGGTCTGTACAACAAGCCCAGACAGGCCAGGACCTCCAACCAGACCCGTTATTAAGGGGCCAATAACGTCTCATGGCTTTAGTGTGAAGTGGGGTAAGCCAGTTCAGTTTGTCATAGCTTTTTTGGGTCATAATAAATTCACATAAAATTATGTAAACATGTATTAGAACTTAGATTTTTCATGCTGCTTCTCAGTCCTTAATTTTTTTAATATTTTAAAAGATGTGTGGAGGCTTTTAACGTTTTCAGAATCAAAAATGTTGTTTGTTTTTATTGACTAACTTGCACTTGCACTCTTCAGGCTTTTCACCTTCCATTTCATGTCCCATTGCAGCGTCATTCCGGCTGCTTCCTTTATTGATGGGGCAAGCCTCCATGCTGCATCTCTTTCAATGCTTTTTCCGTACACTTTGTTTGTAGCATCATTGTCCAGCCACCTTATTCTGACGCATGCTGAAAACTAACATCTGCTACCCACTTCTGCTATAAATTCCTTGGTGTAGTTAGTGTGGGGGAGTTTGTGGAAGAGAAGGAGCAGAATCAGAAACAAGTTCTGTAATCTTTTTGTTACATTTCACTCCTAATCTTGATTTACTAACAACTTGCCTTATTTTTTCAGATCCTCCACAGGATAATGGTGGTTCGGAAATCCTAAAGTATCTATTAGAGATTTCTCAAGGAAGTCCGGAAGGTAAACTTGAAACAAGTTTTCTCCATTTCAATCCATTATGGCTACTATAAAGAAGTACTGACCCTTTGGGCTATTATTGTTATTATCATTAATGCACTAATGCTTTTGTTGTGTTTGTTTTAAAGTATGCTCTTTTTCTCTAAGACTGGTGGAATTTTAGGTTATAGGGCTGAACCTACTGTTTGATTTGATATTTTTAATATATTTTAGAAATATTTATATTTGTAAGTGTGTGTATATACATATATTTGTATATGTATCTATGTATATGTATGTCTTTAAGCGGGAATAATATTCATAGTAATATTAACACCAATGGCTTTCCCGAAATATATAATTTGTGGAAGACCACATTAAGGATTTTCTTTGCTCCTAGATACTAGTAAACTTCTTGCATTATACTTCTCTAAACTTAGATATATCTCATTTTTTAGCAAATCAATGGGAAGTGGCATATAGTGGATCGGCTACAGAATATACCTGTACTCACTTGAAACCAGGCACTTTGTATAAACTCCGGGCATGCTGTATCAGCACTGGCGGACACAGTCAGGTAAGTATTATTTAACAATAAGGACTATTGGGTTTATATTTTTCAGAGATTTATCTGCTATTTTTGGTAAAAAAAAAATCTGCTTTAAAAAGAAGGTGAATATTTTTCCTGTAGCACAGTAAAGCCACACTGATTGCAGTTAATCTTATGTTGCAAGTTGCTGAATTTTGGAAGTTCTATGTGTACCTGATAGGTTTTATTTTCAGGCAAATTGCAATGTAGTGAGATTCGGTTTCCTCAAAAACAATTTGTAGGTGTTTATACTTACACTAGAAAAGACCATCGTGTTTATCTGATCTGGCCACTTGCTTGAGAAAGACCAGAGACTCTCATGTACATGAGCCTGTACTGACCAAAGCTTGTGAGTGAAGATGCAGTAGGAGTAGTTTGTTCTAACAACTATTTACCTTTCATGTGGCTGAATTCTTCTTTCAATTTTTGGGTTCCATTTTCCAGCCACTGATTCCTGTCATTCCCTTCTTTGATTTAAAATAATTTCAGTACCTACACTTTTATTCCTCCTGCTTTGATTTTTTTTTTTTTTTTTTATTAAAATGATTGAGTACTTTAGGCCTTGATATTATTTTAAAAACAAGGAAAATTAAAATAAAGAACCCCACAACATTAGCCATCAGAGTTTCCTGTGCTACAGTTTTGAGTATGCTAGTGAAAGAACTGTATTAATTGCATTTGTAAGTAACATGCTTGATAGCATCCCCTATCCTTTATATACATTTCTATTACGTGTTGTAGAAAACAGTTGTTGTAGAAAACAATTTCTTGTGCCGCTTTCTAATCATGCCTCACTTTGTAGAAGGTAATCGTACCAGAGAGCTAACTTCAGCTCCTGTTCTCTTCCAGTGTTCTGAAAGTTTACCTGTCCGTACGCTAAGTGTTGCACCAGGTCACTGCCGACCACCAAGAGTTTTGGGGAAGCCGAAGCACAAAGAAGTACAGCTACAATGGGGTAAGCCATCTCACTGTTGAATAGCTTTGATCTTGATGGTTAGTCACTGAACTTGCCTTAACTTTTATTTCTGTTGCTAGACCTTGTGAAAAGTTGCAGTGTATTCTGTTCCCTGGGAAGTACAAAGCAAAGTCCAGTGAAGTCTGTGCAAGTCAGAAATGCAACTTCTCGTCAACTGCTGTGGCTCTGTGCTGGGTTTCTGAACTCAGTTGTCCTCCAGCTGTCCTTTAGGCCTGATACTGTGCTCCCATTTTTGTTTTAGTTAGGACCTGTCTCTGTGTCAGGACTATAAAGCATCAACTATATTAGAATATCTATCCTTTTATTGCAAAAACACTATAGGATTCAAGATCTTTTTAATTCCTTTGCAATATTGACTTAGCAGAAGCGTTTTGCTACTTCTAATATAGGACTTCTCTCAGAAATTTGAGTTAGAACATATTGAGGATTTGAGTTAGAACATATTGAGGGTGGCATTTAAACCCTGATCCACAGTGTAACACCCACAGTCCATTGGCCACCTTGAATTTTGCCAAGGACTTGGATCATGAACGTGACACTAAACTGTCAAAACCGCACATTTTTCAGAATACAACGTACACACCAGTGTCCAACAGATTTTTTTCTTTACTATAATAATCTTGCAGCATCCGAGATTCTTTGTGGCGTCATTCATTAAGCTAAATTCTAGAGCAGTACCATTTCTAACTGACAAAAGTATCTCAACACCAGTATAAAAATTCATCTGTGCATCCAAGATACCATGTTGTTTCCTGGAAGACTGTACCCTTTACAGTGGAGCACTGCTTTTCAGAACCCCAGGCAGGTTGATTCTGTGGTACTGGCATGTAATATAACATGCAAATATTATCAAATATGTTGTTTTCATGGGGAAAAAGGTGCCCACAACAAAACAGATACAGGCAGAGACAACAAATTCAGTTTCCCAAAAAGCTGTTATTCCAAGTGAAGCACAGTGTTTAGATCATTGTACAGAGATTTAGAATCTCATAAATGTTAGCGGTGTGGCTAATAAGGTTCGAGGATGGCAGTTGTTCATACTTTTATTGGGTGTTAACGAGGCTTTGCCAGAAACCCTGTGTATAAGTAGTAGTTTTGGAGCATACATGACCCCCCTCAGCCTGTGTCCAACCATAGCCAGCAGCCAAGATTGGGTCAGACAGCCACCATGTGCCTCCTGATTTCTCCCTGTCCCAGAAAGGGTGTATTCAGCGCTAGTCCCATTCTTCGTGCAGCTTTCAATACCTTTTCTCCTGCCTCATTGAGCAATTTTTTTGCACACACCAGCGCCTTTGATATTGGGGGAGAGAAGCAGAGTAGGTTGTTTTCATCCTCAGAAGAGAATGGTAGCTACTGTGTTCTGCTTAAAAAGTAGCTGGGCACCTCCTGGCATCAAACACAGCTTCCCAGGGTGACAGATCATTGCCTTGGGGGAGCTCCTGCTCTTGCATGTGACGATCTGACCTGGTGAGTGTTTAGGGCTAAGAGGAATTTTATTCATTTGCTTTAAAAATGTCAATCGTACATAGGTGAGATATTGCAGGTAAGGCATCTATCGAAGAGGAAAATCATTGTTGATTGTGTGTGTATATGTGTGTATGTATTTCTGTGGTATGCCGAGTAAAAAATTAATCTTCCTGGCATATGTCCTTATGTTATTAATGAATTATATGATTTCTTTCTAGATGTCCCTCCATCAGAAAGTGGCTGTCCTGTCTCAGAGTACAGTGTAGAAATGACAGAACCCGAAGAAGTTGTTTCTGAAGTGTATCATGGGCCTGATCTGGAGTGCACCGTCAGCAACCTTCTTCCTGGAGCAACGTATCGGTTCCGAGTGAGAGCTTTGAATGATGGTGGGGTACGTGCATTGGCTTTTTCTTGCTGGAGGTGGTACTATGCCTGAGACGGGCAATTCTGGAAAGTGATTGTGTTAGTGCTGGTGATCAGAAAGGTGAAGGGGAGATGGGCAAAAGAAAATGAAGTGAGAAATGCTTAAAGGAACTTCTGAGGAAAAGCTGCAGTTTTGAATCTGGAACTCTCTTAAAAGGAGGTTTCAGGTACTAATATGATTTGACTGTCCAAAATCAGCTGGGCCGAAATGTGCAAAATCCCTGCTGAAAGTCGTATCTGCTTGCAGGGAGGAATCTGTTTATTCCCCTTCCACTGCATTCCTTCTTTTTGTTTTAAATCTTAACTGTGTAAAAACAATTACTGAAAGTTCACTCAGGTATTGATATATTTTGAAGAAAGCTTGCATTCCTAATGATTTTTTTTGTTTTAATTTGAAAAACATACATGCTTTATAGATTTGATTATTTTTTTGTTATATGTTTTCCTTGGAAGGTGTGCCTTCCCAAAATCATCATAAATTCTATCTGATGTCCCCGGAGATCTGTTGAAAGATCTTGGTGATTCAGTGAGGTTTGGGTTGATTCTGCTTGCCTTTGTGAGAGCATCTTTCCAACGTTTTTTTATAAAGGCAGCCCCAGCAACAGTACATGCATATTCATGTGTTTGTTCCTAGGAAATCTTGATGACAAACATAACATAAGGTTTAAAGTTATTTGCTTACAGGGAGAAGTTCTGTTAAAACGTAATTTAGGTATTGGAAAATATGCAAGACTGTAAAACTGTTTTGTCTTAAAAATATCCACTATTTTATTTTTGTGAAAAATGAATTAAATACACATGGAGAGATTGGTTTTGCTTGCTGGAATGAAAACAGTTGCCTACCTGGTAACTTTGGATATATGATACCTTGACTTTTTTTTCCCCTCTTACTTTTTGTCTTTTTTCTTTTTTTTTTTTTCTCTTTTTTTTCTTGTTTTGGCAAAACAGTGTTTAAAGTTGCAAAGCATTTCTAGCCCCCCCCCTCTGGGGGGGCTGGTTTTGGTTTGGTTGGAGTTTTTTTTACCAGATGCAAAATGGGGGCAGGAGGGCAGGTGTTCTTTACCAGATGCAAACACCTTTCTTCCTCCCATTAGGTAAAGAAAACAGCGGAAGTCAATAAATGAGATTTTTTTGAAGTGTGCATTCTTTGTAATTCAAACACAGCGATCAGTGTTAGCCTTTCTCGATAGCACAGATACTGACACGTCTGTTGAGACGTTTTCTGGGGTTCGTAATTTCAGTGTTGTTTAGCCTTTGTAGTGGCTCATTTTTCTCATACTTGCTAGTATTGCATTCCAAAATAAGTAAATATCAGTGCTTTTCCTCTAATTGCTTCCAGTGAAGTTCCTTTGTTCTGAAGAATGATTTCTAATTAGCCTGGGAATGTGCTGAAAAACTTTATTATCCCACTCAAGTGGCCTCAGAAAGGCTATTTCCACTGTTACCTCTCGCGCTGTTGGCTGAACCTAGTTTTCCAGACTCTTGAAGTTTGCCTTTTCTTTTGCTAATATGCATTTAAATTATTCTCCTGCCAAGGGCTCAAAAGTTGCCTGAGCAGCTGGCTTAGCTGCCTGTGGAGCTAAGCCATACACGGCGTGTGTGCAGCGTGCCGCTGCATGTTGAACACTGCTGTTAGACACCCAGGCTGGGCTCCATCACATGCTATCCTTTTATAATTAACACATGGCAGACATTTTATATAAAAGAAGCTGCATTTGGACTCCAGTATGTGCTTTACTGTTGCTGTGCACCTCCTTACATCCACGAGAAGCCAGTTATGCCAGGCTATGGCACAGACATGCGAACACATTACTTTAAGGTAAGGTAGAGGGGTACAAACTGTTCCTCAGTTACTCTGCGGCTGAGTGCACGTTCTCACTCTTGGGTAAATTGGAGGTGGCTTACGCTTGCCTGGGCACTCATCACCGCACAGAAGGGTGTACATGCTGTCTGCTCGTACCTGAACTTACCTCACGTTTTAACTTTGCAGTAATTTACGTGGTCTCATACTGAACTCTGATATTTGGTGCTGAGTGTCGGAAGCCCCGTCTATCTTTGAGAAAGTTTATTGCATTGAAAAAGTTTCTGTGTGCTGTTCTTGAAAAGCCTTTGAGGAATGTGAGATAGGTGTATGTCTATATATTAATGGACAGATACCTTGTTCCCCTCTAGTACGGGCCGTATTCGGAAGCTACAGAAGTCACCACGGCAGCAGGACCGCCTGGCCAGTGCAGCGCACCTTCCCTCTCCTTTCTGTCTGACACACGTGTACTTGTAAGCTGGGAGGTAAGTCAGGTGTTTAATTTCCATCTTGCTTATCCAAACTAATATGGTCACCGCAAAACTTGAAAGCTAGCTTGAGAGCTATTCAGTGGTTTGGAACTTTTTTTTTGTGCAAGAAAACGATATGCAGAAACTCTTCTATCGTAGAAAATCATCTTCTCTACTTTTCTCTTTAAAGAATTGCATAAAGTTGACATGAGTCATCCAGACCAGGATTCAGACACCAGGCTTCCTACGCTGGCGTCAGATGATAGAGCGCTGGTCGGGTACCCGTGCTCTCTGCAGGCTTTTAGCGTGTCAGAGTGTCCTAGGGTGGAGTTGTGAAGGCAAATATTTGATTTTGGCTGAAGCTGGAGTCTCTGATATGAAATTAACTCTGCACAAATGCTTATGATACAGGTTTTTTTCCTCAAAAGTTGTTTGTCTCTTCCCCAAATATTTACTTTTCTGTGTGTTCCTTCTCCATTCTCCAGGGTCTTAGACATTGGACTCTTAAAATAAGTCTTAGCTGAAGTGCTGAAGGGTTGATTGGTGTCATTAAAATTGTTATGTAATTGAAGCAGAAAGGAAAGGATGTTGTCCTAAATAAAGTTGTGATATGGAGCGATGGGGCTGTAATTGTGCCACAGACTTTCTTTGAAAACCTAGCAGCTGTTCCAGCCCTGCATCTGTCAGGTCCCTCCACAAAAGGATGCCCTTGTTGAGAAAAAAGTTATTAATGTTCACGAGATGCTCAAATAAATTGACTGTGCTAACAACATATCTAGGTACAAAAGTAATCTGAGTTTAATTTTATAATGAAACAGGTGCGTTTGGTGCAGTTTGGAGGTGTTTGCAACATTTTGTGATGGTAAGCTAGAAGTCGCACTGAAGCTTTTAAGTGTTAAAGTGTTACCTTTTAAATGAGTGTATGGACAGGCATTTGCTCTCCCCAACCATGAGCGAATGCAGCAGTGTTTCTAGTAGGCTCTGTATTTATATGCCGGATATATTTGTTTATGCTGGCTAAAAATGAAGCTGTGGATGGAGTAATGTGGTTTGCAATGGTTATGTTTTCTTAAAGAGTCTGTCATTTTTTGGCTGATAGGAATATGAAAGAAAAACGGCAAATGACTGTGGAGTTTTTTGTCTAGCTAGAGAGCATACCACGGTGCCTACTATGCCTTTTTTACACATTGTTTTAAAACACTGGCTTAGCAGTTCTGAATGCTCCTACTGAACTAGCTGGATGCTCAGAGGCAGAGCTAGAGAAGCCCATGTGCATGTGCAGGGTGGTCATTGTGGCGTGCAGCAATGCTCTGGATCCTTTTACTGGAAGTTAGACCTTGCATGCTGTAATTGCAGTCTTTGCCATATCCTAGACCACACTTCTGCACGTAGAGCAGTGATTCCCCGAGCTGCTCCAGTCCACACGGTACAGCTCTAGGTAGTTCTGGTAAAAATACTTTGTTTTGGGAACCGTGCCGATATGCCTGCGCTAGCTCACCTCCACAAATTCAGATACTTATTCTGTGTTCCCCTAGACTTCAGGATGCTAAAGGGATTGCTGAGGACATATGGATCCTGTAGGGGTCTTCTTGTGGACGTTAATGTACCCAGGTCCTCACTCCATGTCCCATACTGGGAGCATTAGCTTGATGGGTGACTTTCACTGAAAACCTCAGACAAGATCCTCGCTTGTTGAGGTTTCTCTTTTCTCAGTAACACGAGTAATTACTTCAGGCTTGAAGGCTAGCTCTTCCAGGGCGGTGTTTTGATCAGTCAGCTAGACTAGGCTGGATTGATGCTTTTTTGTGTTCTCCATGGTTGTGTGTCTGACAAGCCAGTGGAGAGACAATTTATTCCTGAGTGTCCTGATGAAAAGCAAAGTAGCTGTGTACACTTTCTCATTTCTCTGAATTTCTACCAGGTAATTTTTGTGCAGAATTGGCCTGTTTCAGTAACCTATTAGGGAATATAAATTCAGCGCGTTTCCATTTGCAGCCGTAATGGTGTATTAATGGTGTATTAATTTAAAAATAAGGTGTTGGGTAATTTTTCCGTGTACTTTATTCCTTACCCAGCGAAACATGGAGATCTGAAGTGCTCATTTCTGAATTGAACCACATAAATATTTGTGTTGCAGAGTCCTGAATGTTCTGGTGCTGACATCTCTGAATACAGATTGGAGTGGGGAGAAGATGAGGAATCTCTACAACTTGCGTATAACGGCACAGATACCTGTTTTGAAATAAGTGAATTGTCAGCGGCAGCGCATTACTGCTGTAGGCTACAGGTATGGAAGTTACGAGGTTTTGCATGCATTGCAATCTAAGATGTAAACAGAGTTTCCTTCCACTGTGTTTTTATTTTTATCATTAGCCACTATCCAAGTTAGGTGCTCTGTAAGTCAGAAGGAATGTACGTTTATTTTAAATAATGCAGACTGTTGCTATATAACTGAACAGTTTAGATTCTGCATAATTCAAAGTGATAAACAAGGGAGTTGGTATAACTTTCAGCTCTCGAAAATTGCTCTCGTGTGGTTTATTTTCAGTGAATAATGCTTTTAACAGCCACCTTGCCCTCTGATATTAAAACAAAATGATAATGTTTTAGACAATTTCAAAAAAAATTAATTTTTTTTTGGTAATGAGATGTAAATAACATCTACCTCCCAACTGGATGTTGAAGATTCCCCTAGCTTAACTAATAAACTTCAACATCTGCTTCATTTATCAAATAAAGCCAACCAGCTGAGTAGATTCCTATGTATATAGGAGGTGGTAGCTGCCAGAAAGTGAGTCCTCACCTTTACCATTTTGTCTCTTAGATTTGTAAGATTGGATTTCATATAGAGTCTCTATATGACTTCTTTTTCTTTGATCTCTTTCTCTCCTATTATTTTCAGTAAAAAGTAACAGTTAAAATATTTCTTACATATATATATGAAAATAAAAATACAACTTAGAATTTCTCCTTTATGTCTACTGAAAAATAAATGGAAAGTAAAGTAAGTGGGAGTGAAATAAAAATGTTTTTGCCCAAGATACTCTTCCACAAGATTTATTTGTATGTGAAGGCAGAATACCACCAGTAATCCAACCAAAAATTCATGTACCCACCCAGCTGGCAACGCGTGGACCACCCAGGGTCATTTCTTTGATCAAGGACAACATGCTTCTGTCGAGCGTTTCCTTCTTAAATTTTTTTAAACAGGACTTCGAATTTTTTCCTTTTTTTTTTTTTTTTACAAAGTAGCTTTCGAGCAGCTGGCCAACAGCCAAGGAGCTAGGGCCCCACACCTCTGAGTACACTCAACTGTATTTTCTGACTTGGTCATAGCTGGCCGTATACCTTGCACCGGCACTGTTGGGGAAGGTGAATTGAAAGAGCGTGTGTGAGTGGCTTGGAAGTGTGAGCCAGAAAGTGCCTCTTGTTTGCGCAGGAGGGGAAGCGTTCAGCGTCCGCTGGGCAGGGAGGAGACTGTGAGACCACTTCTGCGGTGGGCGACGGGGAGCTCAAGGAGATTTTCATGTTAAAAATGGAAACAGCCAGCTGAATAGCATCTTTGATTTCGAGTGGGCGTTCATTTTAAATTACGTGCCCCAAAAATGTTGCACAAATCTACCCAGTTTTTAGCACAGCCAATATAATTTAATCCATAGGCAGAAGTTAAGTGAAAAGCACAACAGCACTAAGACATTTTATTGAAGTCCATCAGTGACCCATGCATTACTTTCTAGAGCCTTCATCTTCTAGATCTGATCTGTGTATTATATGGAGAAGAATTTGTTATATGATACACTGGAACATTGAAACAATTAAAAGAAAAAAAGAATAAAGTATGTATAGCAGACAAAGAAGAAAAGTTAAATAGTTTCAGAAATTTTAGTCTTTTTTTTAACTAAAAAGGAGATAATAATAGCTGTTTTTCTTATCTGTTAGCAGCTTTAACATAAAAATCTTTCTTTTATTTTTTAAAAATAAAGATTGCCCAAACCACATTTACTCTGCCTCCTAATAAACACACAGTATTGCAATCTCAACCTACAGTAACTCAATAAAAAGAGAGAATTGAGGAATCAGGCATATATAACTGCAGGGCAGACAATTTGTCTTTACTGTTGCTCAACTTTTTTCCTGTAATGAATATTCCAGAAAACAATGTGGCTTCTGCAAAGGGAAATACTGTGTCATTTTTGGGGAGTGGGGAAGTATCTAGGAAGCACAGAACAACGAAAATTCCCATCAGTTATGATGATAGGATTGTCCAATAAAGCAGTTAAAAGCACCACTAAAAATAAATTGCTTGGAGCAAGTTACAGATTGCCAAACACTGGTGTAGAGGCAAGACAAATAATATCATTGGCAGACCACAAAACAAGGCTCACTCTTAACAGCTCTAGGAGCGCTTCACTAAATAGAAGATGTCCCTGGAGCAGGATTTGTTTTGAAGGGCTTTTTAAAGGCTGACAAATCTAACTTTATTACCTCTTTCTTCAATTGAACAAAACGCCTCCTGGAAAAACAGAAGCATGGCTTTGTGTTTGTATTATGCATAGCAGAAATAAGTTATTCACTACAGTTAAGCATAGATAAGAAATCAAACAATTGTTTGACATGTCCTTTCCTTGCCATCGTAGTCCTACTGGCAACATTATAAACCCAGGTTTTCTAATTAATTGTGATCTGATGGGCGACACCGGGTTCACTTTTCCAAATGCAAAGGAAATGTGGATGGTGGACGATGCTAGGCAATGTCAAAAGCTGCTTTTGAAGGTCTGGACCTCCTGTAGCTCAGCCTGTACCATAACATGCTATCATAAGCTCTCCACGCACCTTGGGGGCTAGCATCATGCGGGCTGTATCAGGAGGAACCCAGCTAGCAGATCAAGGGAAGGTGGTATTGCTCGTTACGTGCCATTCTGGAATACCGTGTCCAGTTTTGCTCCAGGCAGAGGTTGAAATAGAGATGTTCAGATGAAATATAAAGAAAAAAGTTATCACTGTGCAGGCAATTAAGGATTGTAACAGTAGTCCAGAAGGGCTGTGCATTCTCCATCCTTGGAATTTTTCAAGACCCGACTGGACAAAAGCCTGAGTAACCTGGTCTGTATTCAGCTTTGACCCTGCGTGGAGTAGCAGGTTGGACTAGATGTGTCCCAGGGTCCCTTCCAGCTTGCATGGTTCTGAGATTGTGTGCACAGGAGCTAGTAATAATCCTGAGGAGGTAATATTAAGTTATTTCCTAGGCCATTCCAATGCAACATATACAGCATTTGCCACTGACTGAGCATCAACTGATAAAAAACCAGGTCTGTACAATTGTGCGATGTTGAGCTTGCAAAGACGACAGCCTCTGTATTAATGAGCAGAAGTGGGCCAGATTTTGAAACTTGGTTTCCACTGGGATCCCGGATCTATGAGTCGAGATGAGAAGCTTGATAATTGGTTGCTCCTCTCTTGTGAAAACTATTGAGCTATGTGCTTTGGTGGTGGTTTGCTAGTGATTTGTGACTTCTGGGGAGATCTGAGTCATAGACTTAATGCCATGCTGAGATCCTATATTCTTATATAAGAAACTTTTTAGCATGAAATTAGCTATCCATTCTCTGAGTTAGGAACCAGCGTAGCTCTCAGCAAGCCAAATGCCCCTTATGTCGAGGGGTGCTCTGCTTGCGTAAAGCATCTGATGTGGACTCTGCAGTATACTGACGATTTTATACAGGGCGGCTCAACAATTTCAGGTAGCCAGTTTGCTGAACAATGTGATGTCACCTGTCGCTGACAGCGTGACTGTGACATTTTCCCTTACTAAACAAAGTTTGCTGCCGATAAAAAGGTTACTGGTAAGTGTGATTAAATAGCTATTAGGGAAAAGAGAAAAATTCTCCAATTTATCTGAGAGATACTCCTGAGTAACAAAGGAAGATATTAATTGCTCTAGTACAGGTAGAGGGTATGAGTCATGCTTTAGGGAATAAGCCAGCGGTGCATATCCTCTGAAGAATCCATGCAACTTTTTCAGGCTGCACAGTTCATTATTATGAACTCGATAGACGTGTGAAAGAGAACACATATCCTGTAAAAATATTTTTTTTAACACACAGGCTATTAACCAGGCAGGAGCTGGACCCTACAGTGACCTGGTAACCTGCAGAATCCCAGCATCTGTGCCTGATGCAGTCTCTACACTTTCCGTGCTGGAGGATGAGCACGTGGATGCCTGTCAACTCTCACCCTCTGTGTGCCTTGTACTGAACTGGGAAGAACCATGCAATAACGGAGCTGAGATTACGTCGTACAACATTGACCTGGGTGACATCAGCATTCCAGTAGGAAATGTTACAAGTTATGTTATCGATGATTTGCTTCCAGAAACCTCATACCGGTGAGTACAATTTTTTTGATGTGGTACAGAGCACTCAGGGTGAGATCACACAGAGGGGATAGCAATTTGCACGCAATGAACTTTTATTTGTTCAGCTATTGTTCAGCTGTTTTATTTGTACAGCTATTTTTTGTTTCTAGCATGTGGAGATTAATTAAAAGATAATCTGAATTAAAAAATAATTTCTTTATATTGCTTTATATTGCTTCAGAGTCTAAATTTCTAAGTGACATTGCCAAAATTTTATTATTATTTTAATGTTCAGGCTTATGTTTTTTCCCTAATTGCTCATTAAAAAAAAAAAAAATATGGTTCCATGCAGGCAATGAAGAGCAATACAGCAGAAGATGTGACAAAAGAAATTCTATTTTAAGTACTGTTCTAATAACTGAAATCTGATTGCACAGTTGTAAAATCAGATGTGGCACAGACCTTCTGTAACATTTTTCTTTTTTTCCTCATATTCAAGGTCACAATCCTACAGGTCTTACAGAATTTAAATGAAAAGTTCATTTCTCAGATTTTATCATGTACCCAAAAAAGAACTTCTTGTAGCAAGTATACAAATATACTATATTTGTATATGTAAGTATATTAGAAGTTATTTAAAGCAAGGAACATAATTGCTTGCAGTGCCTAGTACAGTGATTCCTGATCTTTGCATAGAATACCCAGGTTTTAAAACCATGTAATAAAAAATAAAGATGTAGATCTATTAAAAAAAATATATATATATCTCTGGCAATCTGAAAAAAGAAGGCCAAACAGGAATTTGGTGATTCAGAACCCCTCCATTCCAGATCACTCATATAAATCCAGGAAATGTGACTACGTTATCGCTGTCTCCAGTTCTTCAGTAACTTGTAACGCTATGATCCTTTTTGGCAAAGGCAGTAATGAAGTATAAGCTTTTTCTTGTCGTCTTCTGTGTTTATTTAAGATCCCAGTTTTGTGGTCAATTTAAGCTAGCATTGCTGTCAAAGGAAGCCTCTTCTTCCCTCCTTGTGTTGTCTCCTCTTTTGTGCCAGTGAAGTGCTATCGCGCCATTCCAGGCTGGGAAAACTGGTCTTAGTGAAAACTAACCGTATTTTTCACCTTGTAAATGGGTAGAGAGAAAGGAAGGCCGCCTAGCAGACATGCTAGCCTAAGCTAGTTTAAGGTATTTGTGAAAATACTGCACATGAGTAAGCTGCACAAGGGTTTGAGCCAATTCAGATTGCTGTTGTCACGCTTCTGACCTACCTCCCATCTCCGTGTTCTCCCTCTCACTCTCCCTCTTTCTCACTCTCTGCCTTGCATCAGCACTTGTGCTTATGTGATCTTACTGTAAGCCAGACGAGGGAACCCAACTGATTGAAGACTAATCAAAAACCTAATAAAACTAACAAGAAGTTGGAAGAGTTTGTCTGTTGACTGGCTACCCAGCTGTGGAACTGCATCACCTTTGGGCAGTCTCGTACTCCCTGGTTTCTCCTCATATGTTCCATCAAGAGTCAAAACAGCTGAAGCAAAATGTGACCTTTGAGCAATACAGTCAAGACAGCCAGAATGGACCATCTGAATTCTTCCCTGAAGTCCTTCTTCTTCGGTCTCTTGTTTAGCTAGTTCTTGGTTGTCTACAGCTTCCTTTATGGAAATGTCCTTGTCTTCAAAGCCTGGAAATGGAGATACGGAATGAAAGGATGGGCAGGACGTTTCTCTTCTTTATAATCATGCTGCATCTTGTCCGTGAAGCTCTTACTTCTGCTACCGTGAAAAGAGTTGTTACACTGAGATCATACTGGTGGGGTTTTTTTTGCGTTCTTACTTCGTTATTTTGTAAAAAGCACCATATTAAATCACGTATTTTCAGTCAGGGAGTCTGCTTGTCTCTGATCCAAATGAAAAAGCTAAAGCATAAGCATTAGCTGCAACTGTTCTAAATATTGTTGTAAGACTAAGTTCCTACCAAAAAAAAAAAACATTATTGTGAAGAGCACAAACCAGTAGATGACTAATCAGAAGTAATAATATATGAAAGCTCTTTTATTTATTAAAACAATAGAAAGAAACGGCCAAATCTTGCATCTCGTGCCTGTCAGGGCAGACAAGTGACTGGAGTTGAGTTGCAAAAGCACCTCATCTATAGTTTTAAGTATTTTTCTGCTAATAAAAGCAGACATGTCAAAGTGGTTTTGCTATCGATCGTTAACTCTTTCATTGATATTTCTTCTTCAAGCCTATCTTGACAGCTGTCTTTCATCAGGGAACGTCTGTGCCCTGATAAATGTATCCGTAAGAAACATGTTTATCAAGCTGTATGCTAAAAGGTGGTGGGTTTTTTGCCCTCCCTGTTTTCATCAGAAGAGTGTTTCAGAACACCACTGATCTCATTCTCTAAATTTGTTCACCAATGTTTTTTTCTTTTCGTGTCAACTTTGTTTAATTCAACTAGCTCTTCTCTCTCTCAAGTGTTTATTCCCTGCTGCGTTTAAAAGCAGTGAACATGTTTTCTTCCAGGCCTTGTTTTTCCTAGACTAAACAAGCCAAACACTACTGGGTCTGAGACTCTGAACTCTCTTGCCAAAGTTTCAACAGAATTTGAAGTAAATCAGCAGTGGGCTTACATGTTTTAGTTGCATTGGAATTTCACTGTCAATGTTTTTGTGGGAACCCGAAATTGAAAGCAAAGCTTGGTTATTATGAATCCACCAAGTCCAAAATTGGAAAGGAACGTTGTTTCGCATAGCGGTGTGATTCTAACAGCGTGTCTATGTGTGTCCACCCCGTTGGATTTGTTAGCTTAGGTCTGGCATTGCTCTGCTGCTTCCAGCTTCTGTGTGGGAATGGCCATAGACGAGCAACTCAAGTATACACCGAGCAAACTCCGGGCTCTTTGTGGAGGTGGGCTCAAAGCTGACAAGTTTCATGGTTTCTGTGTCTTAGTAGCAAATCCAGCCAGCATGCCACGAGAAGGATTTGCATCCCAAAATACATTCAAGGCAGGAGGAACTGGGGCATGCCTCTGTCGTGCTGCTAATGGCCAGCCTAGGGCTGGTTTCAAGAGGACTTCTCCAATGTCAGACGCAGACCAACACTCCTGTTGCAAAAAGCAGATGCCTCACAAAAGCACTATGTAAACATCGTTGCTGGTGAGCAGCTGCAGAAATATGTCTGAGAGTTCTGCATCTTTCCATTTTATTGACATAGCCATGAAGCTCTGGAAGCTCTAATTATAGGGTAATAATACTTGGA
The DNA here is from genome assembly GCF_000690835.1 of Fulmarus glacialis. Taxonomy (NCBI): domain Eukaryota; kingdom Metazoa; phylum Chordata; class Aves; order Procellariiformes; family Procellariidae; genus Fulmarus; species Fulmarus glacialis. The sequence goes on from NW_009210073.1 coordinate 23,616, forward strand.
CTGGTTTTCTGTGAACTGATGTAACTAGAAGTGACTTAATAAATATTCCACAATAAATAAGTATTCAACAGTAATAGAAATTCCAATTTTCTGTTACACTCTGTTCCCAAGCTTCACTTAATGCTTTCCATACATAATTGTGCTGTGCTGTTGAGATACTTCACTGCAAAACAACTTCCTACTTTTAAGAATGCTTATTTTCTTCTGACGTTACATAGTTTACAGAAATACAGAATACATAGTAACCTTATTAAATTTTAATAGCAACACTTAATTTCAATTCTGTTCAGGAATAAAAATTCTAGACACTTTAAATTTCTAAATTATATCGAGGAAAAGATCTTCCAAGATGAAGAGATCATGGATGCTCAAGTTAGCAATGCTTACGTGGGTTATAAAACAAAATTTTTGCTTCAGATTGTAAAACTAAGTCTTGTTCCAGCCCCAGAAGTGTGCAGGCTGAGTGGGGATCTGTGGGCCTGGCTTGTCCTGGGGGCTGTGTTTGATTACCATCCATTACGTTCAGGCTGCTGACGATGGTGGAGCGTGCTGCTTCTCCTCCCTTTTGAAGTCCGTGGCATTTTAACTCCCGCAGGTTTCCACAGGCACTTGTATTGCAATTGGTGGCATTCCGCTTATGGGAACTAGCGAATCAAACCCTTCTCATGTCAGACTCTAAGATTAATTCAAAAGTAATTTTTCAGTTTGTTGGAATACTATACCAAGGATTTTGTGACCAATCTGAAAATAGCATCCTGTTTAGTGTGTTTATTTTCCTGGGTCAAGAATCTTACAAGATAGAATGGTCTGTTAAAGATCTTTCAATGGTTTCTAAATTTGCCTAGTCTGATTTATTTTTTTCTAATTGTTTAAAAGATGCAGTGGGAAAATGTGAGAATGAATACAAGTATTATTGGTCCAGGGTCTGCAGAATTAGGTACTATCCCTAAATATAGTCTTTACGTTTTCAAAAACCTTTGTTTTCAAATTGTGATTGTCAGATTTTAAAACTACCTTTCCAAGACAGTGTTTGGGGTATTTTAACTTAGAAACCATTAGTGAAAAAGTTGAAAGGAGTTCAGGAAGTGGTTTTATTGCAATTATTTCTACATGTCTATATACTACTTCTACACAAAAAAAAAGAATTTATTTTTCCCAGTATCGGTTCTGTAAACAGTAATTGGTTTCCACTTAATTGTGGAAGTTATCTCACCCCCTATGGCTGTGCCACCCAGCTGGAAGAGCTCAGAGTGTCACAGGCTGGGGCAGGGACATGAGAAAGCACCTGAGCTGGAGCAAAAATGCTGCAGTACAGGGTGTTCTCCCACCACCATGGGCTCTCCCTCCTCCTCCAGATGGTCCTCCTCTCTCCCTGTTCTTTTTCCTTTCTTCCTTCTCCCTTTCCCTGTGGACATTTCCAAGGCCTAATATCCATTGAGGAGACGCTGCTGTGGTTCAGAGGGAGGTGAGAGCTGGGTCTGGGTTACACTGCCATGTGCCCAGAAAACCGAAAAGTTGCTTGTGCGTGTTTGACAAAGCTCGGGACCTGGGGATGGCAGTGGCAGTTCACAAAGAGTCGTCTGGTGGTGTAATCAGCAGAAAAAGGGTAGCCACATCCAGCTGTGTTAGAGTCAACTACATCAATTCTTGCTTTCCCAGTATCATCATTCGTCTGGAAGGATGCCTGTCTCTATTTTAAGGCTTAAGAGTTTCCATCAGTCTTACTGTGCTCCAAAGTCAAGAAGCGGTGTGGGGGGGGTGCATATCTCCGTGTTACAGAAGGTGGGAGCAAGAACACCATGCAGCAGATGAAAGCAACAACAAATGAGGGAAGAAGAGACACATTTTTACCTTGTGCAAATACCTGGCAAAGGGAAGACAAGTAAATGCAGATGCATGGTCATGCACATATCTAAAAAGCATACCTATCGGCTTCTGCTTAAGAAATGTGGTGTGATATTTGAGAGAGATCCGTTTTGCTCACTGCTTGTTTTCAAGTGTGGGAGCTGCCATTTGGAAATGAGTTAAAGTTATGATGCTTGAGGACAGGAGAGGCTTTGTTGTTACTTTGGATAATACAAAACAAACCAAAAAAAAAAAAAAGGCTATATACTCGAGAGCGTGGTGCTGTAATCAATCTACGAAAAAGTAGTAGCATTTTGTAATGTCGCTGTTACTGTTTATGTGTGTATGCTAACGGATAACTTCCCAGAATCTAGTAAAATTCAGGCAGTTTTAACTTTTTTTTTCCCACTTGAAAGACCATTAAATTTTAATGTAATGACTCTTCAATCTGAAGCAAACCAATAACATAATATGAAATAAGATCAATACCTATATTAATTACACTTCTTAAGATACTAGAAAAGCCTTTTGTTCTTTTTATGTCAAATGCTTGTATGCAGCAGTTGAAGAGGCTCCCGCTAGATCTTTCTTCATACCATCCGCCATTTGGGAGGAAGAGGATGAAACCACCGTTGTATAGTGTTCTAAGGTGCTCAGGATGCATTTCCTGAAACCAAAAGGCAGGTTAAAAGGAAAATGCACCTCCCTGCCAAGCAATACTTCACCCTTGTTAATGGCTAGGTCAATAAGCAAAGGTTTAACCACATGACTGTGTAAACACAGTGTATTCTTACAGTGTACAGTTACTTTAGCTGCCTAATCAGTAGATAAGGCTCTATTATTTTGCAATATGTTTATTAATCACTTAACCCTTTTTGGTCTTGAAATTGCAGAAAATATCGTTTGGGTTTTTTTAATGGGGAATATTGTTCTCTGGAGGGTTTTTCTCGATCAGATTAACTCTAGCTAATCTTTTTCTAATGGTAGAGCTGAAAACTTGCTGTTCAAAGCAAAGTAATTTTTCATATGTTGTTTATATGAACTTACATCACTTTATGTACTTCAATCAAAAGAAGTAGTTATGCCAACCAAAGATAGTTCTATTTATCTTCTGCTTCCTCTGAAGCAGGCAGTCGTAAGGGTATACCAGGTTCTGCTCTTCTCTCTTCTCCCCCTGCCACCTTCCCCAGGGACTTCTGGCTTCTTGGTGACTGATAGTTTTGAGAAGCAGCAACACTTCTGGTAGAGAGTCTTTTCCCATGAGAAAATACTAGGCTGCTGTGCACAGGATTTCCAAAGTAAATGGTACTCATCCAGCTATCTAAACTAGGGTGAAATATCTAAAAAAACTAATTAGTTTGCCCATCCTGTTTTCTCTTATTTTCACTTTGATTTAACAAACTTTTGAAACCTTTCGGCTCGTCTGTACCAATATTTCTGTTTACACAGTCCTCAAAGCTCTTTCGAAATGCATATTTCACATTTTTGTTATGAAGTTATTGCTGATTTTACTATAGTAAAAGACTACTACTCTTCATTCCTTCCTATGAGCAGATTCTCATTGTCCAAATTATTAAACTAAGGTGCAGACAGATAAGAGAAAGTGACAAAGCGGAAGCCAAGAGTCATTATCTTGAGAAAGAAACAGAATTTAGAATACTGGCTCAGTCTTAAGAACATTTCCAAATTAAAACTTCTGTGACTAGGTAGGTGGTCTGCTTTTCTCTTCTTCTAAATGTCCTTAATGTGATTCAAATGGCTCAAGAGCTTTTGTGCATCTTGTGAGACTGACTTGAGTCCAACTTTTATTTGATCTAATAGATAGCTCACTGATGGTTAATACTTCCACAGTTTGTGTAAGGCGTGTAGAAGGTTTGTGGATTTAACCTTCTCGGTTAGCTCTTCCCAGTAGAGTTTCACGTACTTAAATAGTGTGCTTTGTGAGACGCTGCACACGCTGAAATAATACTGTTCTTTGGTCTTCAGAGTTATTTACCAACATGGAGATGGGTTTCATGGCAGTGACACCAATGCTTTCACTTAATGATTTCACCTAAATTAGTCCATGACCTTTGTTAGACAACCACAACACACTTCTGCATTTTATTTATTCATAGTTACAGGCTTCATGTTTTCCTGGTTGCACTTGTATCTGTGCTGCTGTCCCTTGTTCATGTGGTTAAAGGGACTGCCATCAGGTTCTGAGATTGCTTACCCAAATCTTCCCCCCTCTGCCTTACTGCATTTCTTGATATCTTCACTGCAGCTCTTACAATATACACAGAATGATAATACTTGTTGTTGACAGAGCCTTTCATTTTGCCAAAGCAGAGCACTGGTAGCTGGGAGCGGGCACTGTGTTGGTGACAGAGCAGTCAGGTCCAGAAGGCTGTTTTGTTTTTTGAGACTTTTTTATACCAAGAACCTCGTGAAAGCGCTTTTTTTAACATTTACCTTTTTGTTGTTCATTTTAGGATCAGGATCCAGGCTGTCAATGAAATCGGAGCTGGACCATTTAGCCACTTTATTAAAGCAAAAACCAGGCCGTTACCACCCTTACCTCCTCGGTTAGAGTGTGCTGCAGCAGGTCCTCAGAGCCTGAAGCTGAAATGGGGAGACAGCAGTTCCAAGCTTCATGCTACCGATGACATGGTCTATATCTTGCAGATAGAAGACAGAAATAAAAGGTAAGAGATACGAATCTTTTCCTTGTGTTAATGAACATGAATTCTGGTTCATCATAATGCTGTTGTGAATCACGGCAAAAAAAATGTTGTTTTCCTGATTACTTCATACCTACAAATGTATACAAAATACTGTTTTACTGGGGATTCTGTGCCTGTAGTCTAACCGAGCAAATTACGTAACAAAGCTGTTAAAGTTGTTATAGAAAAACCAAAATCAGTGCTGTACTTGTTGACATTTTAGCAAAACGCTGGCCCCTCTGCCAATAAAAGTTCATACCAAGTTTCATGGTCATAGTGCTTTACCCTTTGGAATATACAAAACAAAGATATTGCACCCAGCATGCTATGTGCATTAATAAAACAAACGGTTACAAAATCAGAGATCTAGGAAAGGCAAAACTTAGCAGAACAAGGTTTTTTGGGTAGCACGATGGTCAGGATTTTACAGCTGTAATATTTTGGAGCATTAGAAAATAGGAGCTTGGCATCAGCTTGGTGGCTACACAACAATTATGAAATAAGGATGCAGAAAAGCTCATCCACCATGTTTCACTTCCCTAAAATTTTTTTCAAAGCCATGAGAGCTTTCGGTGTGCAAGAAACACAAAAATGAACGTTAAACAGTCAGTGCCTAGCAAAAAGTATTTTCCCATGCAAACTTTGTATGGGGAGATTAGATAATGTGGCTCCAAAGTTGTGATGAGATATATTCAATTAAAAAAAAAAGGAAGCAAGGAAAGACAATACGTGAGTATTGCCTAACAGTCTGAGCTCTTCAATGAATAAATATCATAGATGGCTCATAATTTACTAAGAAACACTCTCAACTAGTTTAATTAGGTAAAATAATTGACGTATCAAGTAGATAATCCTTAGAGACCTTCGGTACAGATCATAATTTGGTGTAAATTAGCATGATTCCTTCAATTTAAATAGAGCTGTGCTGAGTTTATGCCAGCTGAAGATCTGGCCCAAAAGCTCTAATTGTAAGTAATAAACCCACCATGAATAATGCCTAAATACCTCCCAGTATCTCAACTGTACTGATGCAGAGAGGGTATATGCTCGTCTGTATTAATACTGAGAGGTGTCCAATGAATATAAATGCCCATTTGGAAGTCTGACTGATAAAAACAGTTTCTTCAGAGTGCAGTGATGCTTGGCAGGAGCCCATCACCTGCAGCAGCGTGTGATCAAGTCAGCTCTAAGGAAACATCCAGCAGGCTTCTTTTGTTTGCTTTCATGTAGCACTGCAGGTAGGATGCTGAAGAACTGTAAATTGTTTTAAACCTTTTTGTGTTGGAGAAAATAGTAAGTTTCCTTGTAAGAATAAAATATGTTACGTTACCCAGCAGCAGAGAAGGAAGGCTTTTTTCCCCTTTGCTTTTGCACAAGGCTTTAGCATCATACTTTGCTTTTGCACAAACTTTCCCACTGCAAATGGTCTATTAAGGGCTGTTAATTAGGAGGAATTTGAACTTGTTACTCTGCTAGGTCTTCTTAGCTTTAAATTTGGCTTATAGTCCATGTGAGCTCCCAAAGATGCAGAGAAACTACCCATTTACATTGCACTGTCTCCTCCTGCTTGAATGGAGTCCTTGGATGAAATAGCTTCCTTTGGTGGTTAGGTTTGTAGCAATTAGTTCAGATAATACCTGGAATGAGCTGTAGCCCTGAGCCCTCCAGCTAATGAAGTGCATACCGGCATGGGCACAGCGGAGGAGTAGAATGGGAGCACTGTTGTCTGTGCCGGGTGCTGTGTTTGAGAACAGTTGGAGCTGGCAGGTCTTGGCAGTAAGATCTATTTATTTGTTCCCTATCTGACAGTCTCTTTTTGCTCCCTGTTGTGTGCATCCATCACAATGAGAGATGTTCCTGAAAGGATACAGCGGCGAAGTTTTGTACATTCGGGAGAGCTGTCATTCCTAATGAACAGAGAATGACAGCCCACACATGAATTGGTAGAAACAGCAGTTAGTTACAGAGGTAGGAGTCCTCTCTTAGATCATTTCCATAAAATAAACCCCGTCGTGACTGAGGGTTACCTGTGTGTATGCTTGTGAAAAATATGGAGTACGGTTCTTTGAGCATCACTGGCCTCTTTAACTGCACAGTGCTCTAACAGGCTAATGCAGGTAAACTGTGGACATCTAATGAAATAATTAAATAGAATAAAATATTTCAGTTGGAAGGAACCTACAATGATCATCTAGTCCAACTGCCTGACCAATTCACGGCTGACCAAAAACCTAAAGCATGTTAATAAGGGCATTGTCCAAATGCCTCTTAAACACTGACAGGCTTGGGGCATTGACCACCTCTCTAGGAAGCCAGTCTCTGGTGAAAAAATGACACCGAATAAATGATCTAGAAGGATGTTTTGGAGTCTTTTGTGGTTTGAGAGGGTTGTAGGAAGGTTCCGTGGTGTCCCCTCTGAGAGAGCACCTGACTCGGGGGAAGAGGCTGTGGCGTAACCATGGATAACTCAAAATTGACCTCTGTCATATCCTTAGTCTTTCAGAAGATATTGTTACTGTATTCCCTGAGACATCTGAAGTTACCTTTAACAGCTTTATGTTGAAATCCCTCAAATCAGTATTACAATTTTCCCTTCTTCAGTGAATCTGAGCATGCAGTTTGCTTACTGTAACATTGCTTACTGATGAAGTTTAAAATAGGAGTTAGCTTTAAAATGCTGTTACAGCATTTTCACAAACAGAAATATAAAGAGCAAATTCTTTTAAAAAAAGAAAATCATCAGTAAGTCAAATTCTGACCCTGATAGCTTTAATGGCCTTTTTGTAAAGATTCAGCTCTGGTTTTATGCAGTGATAGTCAGCCAGTGCTCTTGAATGTGTCCTGGTCATTAAGAATTGTTTTTAACTTTTCCGTGCTGTAATGAGGTATAACAGGCCAGTTGTTGGAGACTAAATGTTTCATTGATTGCAAGACCTGTGAAACAAAATACTTGGAAATCTCCTGACACTGATTAATGCAGGGTCTTGAAAAGGTGTGCAAATCAGAAATGTACCTGCTTTAGCTCTCGTTTGCTCTTTGGTGTGTGACATTTAGGAAGATCAAATTAGCATCTCTTGTCCTTTCAATTATGTGTAGCATTAAGTGGAAATGAAGAAAAATCTGTTTCTAGAAAGCACAGTACATGGGAACGTTCGTTGAGAGTTGTTGACCTCTATGTAAAGAGGACTATAAAATTCCTTTTCTTTTTTAAATAAACTATCAGTTGTGACTTTATTTCCTAACTCTAGCAATGTCAAGAAAATTTGGTTAATCAAGTCGCACTATGTTCCAGAATACTGTGGATTTTTCCTCTCCAAGTAAAACAAATGAACCTAATTATAGTAATGCTTTTGATTTTTTTCCTGTACTGGTAATTAGTCTTTAGGTGTTCCTACAACTAATTATACCTCCTAGTGTCTTAAAATGCTCACAATATCCAGTCTGAAAGAGAGAATTAGCAAGTACATTATTAGTGGGTCATTTATCAGTTGTGTGTGTTTCTTTTAGATGAATATATGTTGCAGTTGAGATGAATTCTGTGATTTTTGTGTGTATACGGAATACAAATAAAAGTATATATTAAGGGACAATCATTGGTAAGGTTGGCTAAGAAGCAACCTAAACATACTCTTTAAAAATATCGGTGAAGGATCATTCTTAGTTAGTCTGCTTTTGTAAGTGAATTGTAAGACATGGTGTTTACTGGCATTCTAAACTGTAATTGCTTTTGTTATGGTTATTTACTGAATAAATGAGTTATGATGCCGTATCACTGGGTAAACAGTAGTAGTATTTCCCTTTCATGTCATATGAAAGATTATTTACGTGGGTGTTAAACTGTTTTGAAATACTTTGCTAAACTATACGTGCTTGCCATTTAAGGAGATACTATTCTTCAATATAAATGAAAAATTGATCACAAAATACAACTTGCCTAATGACTGTAGATATTAATTGGGTGCAGTCATTGTGCATACACTGTTTTTCTGGTTAGGATACGAATGTCCCAAAGGCCATAGACATACATCAATGTAGTCCTTGAAACTTCTAGCAACTCCAAGGAAGGAACAATATTTGTAACCGAATGACATAATCCCTTGAATTGATTTCTTCTACTTGGAGAATTTTACCTTAACTTGAATATTTATTTCAGGAGGCATCACCCCTCACATTCCTCGTCCCAAGAGTGCCTGTTATCATGGTGCAGGCAGCAGAGGACATCTGGCTGTAAGCTTGGTAGACTCTCAGTTGCCATCCAGTGACTCCGGTTGTCTTTCCTCGCTCCTGTTTGTAGGATGTGAGTAGAGCCTTTAGAGCCTGAGTATGAGCAGGGGAGACATGCAAGATTTTCCCGGTATCGAAGGGAGATGTATTGTCCCATCTGTTTCAGTGCCTGCTAACCCAGATGTTAGTGATACTCCTGGCAGTTGCGTGTAAGCTATTTTACTGTATACAGAAAACCTATAAGAGAGAAGAGTATCATATTATAAAAATCTATGCCAATATTGCCCTTGGTGAGAGGAACCAAAAAGCACTTGTCAGGAGGTGGTTTCCAAGGAAAATTAAAACATGCTTTGAATGGTAAAGCCAGTGCAGAGATGCAGATGGGCTCATTTTTTCTGCAGAAAGGTTCAGTTTTAGGAAGCTCCTAGCTCTTCTAGTGATTCTCCTGTCGTTCTGTCATCTTCACCCAGTGATGCTGGAAACCTTTTCTCCCCTAAACATGCTGAAGTTATATATAACGAAAGAAACTATTTTTCCTTTGTTCCAGCACAGTTTCTCTGACCTAGTTACTCCTTAAAGAAGCATAACAAACAGCAGAGAACCCACAAAGAAACAGAGACAGTCTGTCACAGCGTCCAGTGCAGTTTCCCTGGCTGTAGAAGTGGAATATCATATCTGATGGTTTGGTCTAAGCAGCAGTCTTTGCAGAAAGGCAGTGCCAAGTACAGTCTCTGTGTGTTAGGAAGCGGTCATATGTATGAGCCTCGACACGTATGTTCATTCTGCATTAATGTGAAGAGAGGTAGCATAGAAGCACAGAGAGATAAATTGCTAAACGTGCTGCCTCTGTCTGATGACTAGCATAATCATTATCTGGTTAGTGCACGTTTCAAGCAGTCTAATTAAAAAATTGTTTACACTCATGATTTGATCAAGACAATTTACACCCATTTTAGCAGCAATTACTGATATGTGTCAGGCCTACTGGCTTGTGAAATTCTATTAAAATATAAAATTAGATACATTAACATATCCTTGCAAAAACCTGCAGGAAAAATCATTTTCATATTGGTTAAAACAATGATGAAAGGAAATTAACAATTAGCGCCAAGACATATGGCATGATACAGTTTACTCCGCAAGCCTGGCTAAATAGAAAGTTAACATTCAGAAAAGTCTTTCAAATAGTCTGTCTTCACTTTATATTGTTGCCTTGTCTAGATGAATATTGCTATTAACAGTAATAATATTTATATTAAGAGCATTCTGATCAGATACTTGGGGCTTTGCAGTAAGTGCTGTGCAAACGAAAGAGAGGAGGAAGAACTGTTGCAAGTGTAAAAAGCTTAACTTGTTGATGCATTGCAGCTTTGTTCCTAGAAACAGGAGTAAACCAACATTTTTAGTAGGTATGAGTTAACTGTGTGTGCATCATCTTTTGAGACAAAGTGAGGTGTGAGAAAACCACGTTAAATGTTTGAGATAAGATGTTTCAGATGTTAGGAATCTAGTGAGACACAGAATTAGATGCTATTCCATAAGTATGTTCAAAGAACCCTTGGTTTGGTGGGAAATTTAGTAGTTAACTACATAGAAACACAGTGGACCAATTTGTTGTTGTATTTTGATCAGTGTACATCTGCAGGTACTTCACACTTCATGGGTGTAACTGAATATTTCACACCGTAGATCATAAATCAGAGCAGCATCCAGATCAAAGATTGACATTGAAATGAAAGCTATTTTCTGTACATCTGTAACAACCTCATAAGAAAAATAATGCCTTATCAGGATAATGACTATTTAATATCTAAAGTGCTAATGGGGTTCAGCTTGGAGCAACAGGAACATGTTGGCCAGTTTTCCAAGAGCACAACTTTAGGTTCCAACTTCATTTTGCTGAAGTTGGTAAACTAGAGACTACGCTTTGCTTCCTTAGCGAGCTTTGCCAAGCTAGATTACTGAGACTGTCATGTCAGTAGATAGTTCTGAACATGATGTGCTGAATGAGATTCATTTTAAGGTTGATAGGCGCCATTAGTTGCTGCCATACTAGGAAAGTGGATTGTAATGCTGCATAAGGAAGATAAAAATACGTATGTCTGCAAGAGCATTAGTCTGCTGCTGCTGAACTGTGTTTTGTTCTGTTTTGGTTTAGCTTTGTTAAGCCTGCTGTTATTTATATCTACTGTTATTTATTAACACATTGCTATTGCAAGCCATGGTGTTGGTAGCTGCCTAGTAATCTAGGTCTTCTTGACTGCATAGTTTCACCAGGCCATTGGATGCTCTCCCTGATTTCTCCCAGATTTTTCATCCAAATGCTGTTAATTCACATGAAGTTGTTCTCAGTGTTGTCCTTCCTATCTGTTCCTTGAGCCCTCATCTGGCAGGAATCATCTGTCAGGCACTTTGCTGATCTGTCTTCCATTACTCCTGAATGTGTCCAGAAGCTCCTTCCAAAAAAGTGAATGTCCTTGCTGTGGAGGAGCTTCTGTAGGTTAAGGCATCTCCATTTTCAGTAATTCCAGACATTTGACAAGTGACTATCTGTGGTAAATATGGATTACGTGCTCAGATTCAGCAGCAGATGAAAGATGATCTAGTAGAAGAAAGCTAAAAATCGAGTTTTGGCTGCAAGTGCTCTTTGTCTAGCCTGCAAATGTGCTAGGTAATTAAGCGAAGAAAACAAAACTCTTCCCTGACTATTATAATCTGACTATTATCACTTCTCTTCCTGCCTTATTCCGCTCTCCGCTTAGTTTTGCTTTTCTAAGTATAAGGAAGGAAAAGTTGCCTCCTTCAGTGGGTCCTGTTGTTACTATTATTACGCCTATAAACAAAAATTATATTGATGGTGCATTGTAGAGGTTAGTTTCTAAACATATTATGAACAAGCATACATTATAAGCTTTCCAAACGGTATCTTCTAGAAAACAGATCTTCAGATCAGAGGGGCCAAGGCATCCCGTCTGTTTGGTCCACACCTCAAGTTAGGGCTGGAAGGCAGGGTCGGCAGAGGTTGTGGGAGCACAAAACTCTTTTGGGAACCCCTGCCCAGGTGTTTCCCTTCCTTCAGCACCTAGCTGCAAAAGACAATGCCAGAGAATGGCTTGGAAAGGTGCCCCAAAACTACCATTCAGAAAGCAGTGCTGAAAAGATTGGGTCAGCCTGGTACTGATTATAGGAGCGCTGATGGATGTGAGGATGGGGGATGCTGCAGATGTCCAGCTTTTCTCTTTAAGCTGAAGATTTTAAAATACAGCAGAAATTAAAAAATTGTGCGTCAACTTTAGTCCTGTATTTCTGCCAGTCTAACAGAATAAAAGGGCACTCTATACTTAAAATGTGGATCAGAGAGACATCTCAAGGTACTTAAGGCTGGAGAAGGATGAGTTAGCACATTGTGAGAGGTATTAGTTCTTCATACTTTCTACTTAGCTCCTGGCTTCAGGGTTCCTCTACAGCCTCTCTTGAAAAAAGGAAATGGTACCTCCGTTCTGACCCTCACCAAAAGCTGTTCTCATCGTTCCCCTTTTACAGACTTTATTCCATTCTACTTCTGGCATCTAGGTTTAGTAGAGATGAATGACACTTTCTCTTGCATCAGCAGGAGCAAGCTTCAACATAAAGCCAAGAGGTGTTAAACCTTCCGATCTGCTCCAGCCGGGCACGGGGGTGTTTGGGATGCAGGCGGATTCCAACATGCAGAGCATGATGAAGGGAGCGCTGGCCTCACTGGCATCGGTGGCGATAGGGACGTACTGGAGCACCGTGGTCTCCAGGGATCGGAGCTGAGTTTGTGAAATGAAGTGCAGGTGCAGTAACTCCGGAGAAGCTGTACCCAGCAGAGGGGCTGGAGAGCTGCTTTTCTGCTCAAGAAAGAAAAAAAAAAAAACTTCCATTTCAAAAATGGAAATTTTCCATCTCAGGGGATGAATTAGATGTTTTTGTTTTGAAGCTGTGCTTTCCTGGGTGCCACCTTGTAGTGTAGGGAGCTGCTGGTGGGGAAGGAAAATGATGTAAATCAGTGAGTGCTTGATAATATTCTTTAAACAAAATAGAGGAACAGTCTAAAAAAGTAAGTGGGGGCCATAATTGCGCAGATAACAGGGATGTTGTGGTAATAATGTTAAGAGCTGTTGATTTATGAAATTCATGTCCTTTAGTTTCTGGTTATGCAGTTGCCCATGTGCACTGAAAAGAAGCCTCAGGTTACCAGGTCAGACCAGTGCTGATTAATGATTAATGATTTCTCTCCAGCCAAAATTGTGGCAGATCACCACATTTTTCTGGGAGGCAGTAACAGAATCATTCGCATGGCTATTTTAGCCTTTGTACTTGGCTCAAGATTGCTGTCTTAGTGCTGTATGGTAGATTTTCTTTCAAATTAAATTGTGTAAGGACAAACAGGTTACTAAAATATAAACAAAACCCAAGAGTTTAAAAGGGAACCTGCTGATTAAAATGTGCTGAGAACTAATGAGCAGAGGTAGAGCAAGTACATTCATATTCCTCTGCTCGATTGGCAGCGACTGAAGTGGAGGAAACACAATAGCTGCAACATGTAAAACATTTCCAAGAAGATCTTCACTGAGAATAAAAAGGTATTGATGAAAAACTAACAGCAGTGGTGTCTCCCAAACAATTATTTTAGGACATTGTGTTCTCTCTCCTCCACTGTGTGCAAGTAAATGAATAATCCGTGACTGACATGAGAATGTCCGGGAAGGGGAGAATTGGGATCGCTCGAGTGAGATGAGGGGGAAGTAGCCTCTGGGGAGCGTCGCCTTCCCTGGAGAAAGTTGCTTTCTTTTCAGTTTCTGCTGTTACTTTACTGGAGAGAAGAGGCAACACTGCAGCATGTTAAATTTGAATAATACAGATTTACTTGCAGATGGTGCAAACTTTAAAAAAAGAAAATGCAACTGTATCGAGAATGCCATTAACCTGCAGAGGTAGTCTTTTTTCAAAGACAGGGTACCAGTTTAAGGTATACAGCCTCCTGTCTTTTAAATTCAACTGGGCAAACCTCTTAGAGTTGAAAATTTCGTGGTGCTTGTTAGCACACTTCAGGGATTCACCCAAATGGCCTGAGCAGGTAGAGGTTGGAGAATGAACACATCTTGAGCGTGTTTGGTGTTTTGGTTTTGTCTGTCTGTTCGAAGGGGAGAGTGATGAAGAAATAAGAAACCAAAGTAAACACACATATTTCTATAAGTGTGTTCCTGTATAGGAACAGGAGCACTTTTGGCTTGTTTAAACCACTTGTGTCCCCATACTACCTCCACAGTTTTACCAGTACAACTGTCCTAATGTAACATTGGACAAGCTAAGGAACTAATCCAATATAAGACTACCAATTTATGGAGATTTTCAACCTCTATCAGTTCTCAAATCCAGTTCACCTTTCAGCCCTCTAAATATTGGTACTGAAGGAGCAGCATGGGGATGGGAACAGCCAGCTCAGGGAGGTTGGGGTGGGTGTAGCTGCCACACTTCCTAAGGGACCTTCACCGCAAACATCAGCATATTGGTATTTGGGCACCATTTCGCTAACGTTTAAACTAACTTTTTCAACATTGCAGCTAAAAGCGTATCCATTTTGATTGAAGGGACAAGAAGTGGCAGTTTGTCAAGCCGCAGTATTTCAGTCATGTTCAACCGTGTGCCCATCCCTCAGCTCCAGCCTAGCCGCGCGGGGAGGAGGGATGGAGGAGGCTCTCTTGAGCCATGCATCTGGCTCCTTTAGAAGCCTACCAGCACCCATGGCCTGATGTGCAAGTTGTATTGCTGCCCTGTGGAGACTGGGGCTTGTGTCTTCTCACATTCAGTTTATGAATGACGTAAAGCTCTGTTAGGTTAAGTGAAGTGGGATGTTGAAAAAAATCCACCCTCCCAGTGTACTTCAGCTATCATCCTGAAAATCCAGAAAGATTTTTCATGGCTGTGCTTTGTTAATGACCATGCTTATGGCATCCCACAGCTTCTGAGAAGGAAAACTCATTGTCCGTGTTTAGATAGAGAACTGAGTAGAGGCTGGAAGAAGGTGAGAGGGAGATAGAGAACATGGGAGCAGACATCACAGTAGCAATGTGGAATCACACTGGTGGGTTCAACTTCAGGTTCATTGCAGTCCTTCAGCAGAAAACCTGGGAGACTGAAAAAAGATTGTAGGATAAGTCTCCAAGTCTATAGCTGTCTACATCAAATAACTACACTATTTTTAAAAATAAATGAAATAATTCTGGAGGAGTATAAAGTACCTACTTCAGACATGAGGAAAATACTACGTTATTATAAAAAAATCACTAGTATTTTGAAGTTAAAATGTTTCATCTTCATAATGTTTCTTACATCATGATCTGCATCTTCAAACACTATTACAAAGCATTATTATCATAGTAAAGCCTAACAGCAATTGAATTTGATTGACTTAGTAATCAGCCTTTCTTCTTCCAAAATTAGAAGCTTTCTTTCTTCAAAGGTGGTTGAATCTCAGAAGTTTAAGTGTGCTTCCATTACAGTCTTGTATATTGAACATGGATGCAGGCTTTTCCGTAATGATTTTTGCTTTCATTACAGATGTTTTTTGAGATAGAGGTAGAGAAGTAAAAAGGGATGGAGATGGAAACCAGATGAAAGTATTAGTCCAATTCCCAAATGACAGGAGGAGCTCAAGTGTTTTGCCAGATCACTTTTTGTGTTATGAAACCTTAATCATATTCAAAAGGTGGAAAGTGTAATTTCAGGATTAAGTCATTGGTATTTGCCATCTAAATATGTCTAGCAAGTGTACTATAAGCCCAAACTAGGATATGGGTGTGCTTGTGTAGGAGCTGGAAAGGTATATTTATCCCTCCCTTGCTTACGTAGCTCCACGGATGATTACAAAGAGGTCATTAGTCTAAAATACTGCATTGCTATCTGTTGCCCTTGGATCAGGGCCAGGGACAAGTCTCAGCACTCCTGTGAGTACCGCAGTGGTTTTTGAGCCAGCTGCCTGATTGAGCTACAAGTGGTGGGGAGGGGGAGAGAGACAGTAGTCTTGTCTCTTCAGTCTTAGTGCTGTCCTAAATACGTATGCTTTGTTCATCATGCACTGAATCCCAAGAAATTTTATTCCATGAGAACGGGTCTGTGGCAGTCTTTTGAAATGTGCCATGGCTGCTTACATGAGCCTCAGAAATGTGGGATAGCAGGCAGTCCTTAAAACTGGGTAAGCATAAGGTTGGAAAAAAAGTTCTTCTTTGGAAATTGGCTCTAAAATCTCCTCTTAAAAACTTGTGGGCGTAGATCTTTGATTTCCAATCAAGGTGAGGGGCTCACTAAAACTTGGTGGGGGGTAGTAAGTCACATTAGTCCTCAGAGTACATTTCCAGCAATTTAAATTACCTGAACATTTCTTTTTATTACAGATGATTCTTGATCTCTCTGTTTGTACTTCCGTGGATTTCAATCATAATGTAATATGAATTGATTTCTGTCCCTGAGAGCTAATGATAGACCCAGTTTCTTTGAAATGCTCAAATTGGTTATACTGTGTATCTCATGCAAAGCCAAAGGACTTATTATCCAGGATGAAGCTAGCACTGAGATAGGGAGGTCAAAAACAAATCTCTTTGTTGGCTTCCTGGTGATTTAAAATCCGCTGAAATGGTTAAGATATTTGAGTAAGTGTAGTAAATCATCAAAAAAACTATGTGATCCTACGCGTTGAATTTTATGTTCTCCAGATTCAGGACTATTTCAAGTAAGACCTTGTTCCCCAGCGGAGGCTAAGCAGGTTGAGGCAGGATGCTGGGTGCTTCCTCTTTATTTACCCTCATCCCCATTCTGCTCAGCACCCGGGGGGTCAGGATCTCAGTCAGAAATTGCTGGCTAACGTATGACTCTTACTGAAAAGCATTTATCTGGGCAGAGCAATTGAAAATAGAAGTCAGATTCTCTCTAGTAACCTCTACTTTTTTTTTTTTTTTTTTTTTTTTTAAATTAAGTGACATTGATTTTGTTCTGCATTACATTGTTGGACAAGTTTGTGTGTGCTGATGTTTGGTTTGTCAATGGAAGTATTTTGGAAGTCTCTTCCTTAGTGGTCTATCTTTTTCTTCTCAGCCGGCTCTCGAGCAGAGCTGTCAGTACAGGTGTCCCTCAGAACTCCTAAGCGGGCATCCTTTTCCATCCTCCATATCCCCCTCTCTACAGAAACGCTTCCCCTGAGCCTTTTCACTCATAGACCACCATGTACTCTCTCTGAATCTGTTTCTGTCTCTGGCTGTCTTCAGTCTGCAAACTCTTCAAAACCGAGAAGTGTGCGTAATATATTACACATATATTATGCAATCCATATGTTCTGATTTAAATGGAGTTACTCTGGCTTAAGATGGCACGAATGAATGCAACATGTGGTCTTTGGGTCTTAATGTGCGAATAAAGTCCAAATCAAGCAATAAAAGATTCAAAGTATTAATCTTGTTTTAAACATACTTTTAAACCAGCAGCGCAAGCGGTGTATTGTAGCAGAACACAGGTTGAATCCGTTTTGATTACTAGGTAGTAGGAAATGCCTTGACAGATGTTTTTTCTAATAATTCGTGTAATTATTTTGCAAGCTAAGTATTAGTTGCAAGGCAAGTATTAGTTGCAAAGGAGACACTGAACTTCTGCTTTCCCTGACCTACTAATTATTGTTAGCGTGTTAATAACATGCCGGTTTTATACGTGCCTTTAACAGCTCTGTAAAGCACATTGTGCCAATTTTCACAATATGGATACCTTGCACTGATGCGTGTAGTAGCCAGAAATGTCAGTGCTGCTCCAGTGTAATTACATGTTCTCATTTTCATTGTTTCCAGGTTCATTCCGATTTATAGGGGACCAAGTCATACGTACAAGATACAGAGGCTGACAGAATCCACTTGTTACTCATTCAGAATACAGGCGGTCAATGATGCTGGGGAGGGACCTTTCTCAGAAATATGTACCTTCTGCACAACTAAGTCAGTCCCACCTGCAATCAAAGGTATGTAATAGGTTTTTTTACATATGCATAAGTAACATGTAATTATTCAAGTAATTGGTAAGTATGCAGTGAGTTTGTAAGGGTTAACATAAGCATGCAATACCACGTGAAAAATCAGTTCGTGCTGCTTGTATATTTCTGTGAATTGTGAAGTTACATTATGGTGGGAAGCTAAATTATCACCAAAAAACCTCATATAAAAAATACAAATATTACATCAACCACTGTTATTATACATAAACTGTTAAAATGCTGCTGCTAACAATAATGTTTACCAAGGGATTGTTCTGGATACTGCAGCACTTCAATAAGGGATGTAACAGCGTTAGTGTTTATGTGTACATACCAACTTAAGCGTTAGTAAAGTTGCATGTTGTTTTAGGTTACGTAGGTGATGTTCAGCGTAGCACTTCAGAGTTTATTTTTCCTTTAATTTATAAAATTAATAATGATATTTCACATACATAAAGTATTAGATTCTTTATCTCACTGAGCATGTGTTCCTCTAGAAGAGCAGAAGGCCTAACTAAATGAAGTTTTATAATGAAATGTCATTTACTGCGTGTAAATTTTGGCCTAAGTAATTTTGCTCCTTCCTTCCAAGGAGAATATTACAAAGGCAGCGGATTCGCTGTATCAGCTGTCAGATAAACTGAGCTGAAATCAGAATCACCTTTTTTTCCCTGTGTGCTTAAAACTCCTTTGTCTAGCAGTACCATTTACTGTGAGAAACAGCAACTGTTAGGTTGTCAGAGAGGTTTGCTCAGCTGTATTTAAAATCTGGCTTTGGTGGTTTTCACACCATTCATGATCAAAGATTTAGAGAGGGGAAAACACTGCTGGGGTGTAACTTCCCTGGTCCCTAGATTAGCTGCTCTGAATCACCCCCAGGAAGAATAAGTGTCTCGAGCGCAGAGAGGACATTCGGAGATTGGCTTCACTATGCTAAAATCAGCATATGCGAGAATCCCACTTTCGTTTCTACCTGGATTTGGATATCCCCTGGGTTTTGGCATTTGCTTCAGTGCTGTTTCTCGAAGAAGATATCTGTATGTGTTTGGTGTAAAGTTCAAGGGTAGATATACTTACCCAACAGTGAATTATCTTGATGTGGTTGTAAGATATGCTACCCAGCAAAGCGAAGGGAGCTCATGCCAGATGAACCAGACTGGCGTAGGTGACGGTAGCAGGGAGGGTGTGCTTCACAGCTTTAGCATCATCTGCAAGTTGTCAGAGTGCCTGGGCACAGGCACGTGTCACTCGCGGATGCTGAGTCCGTGTTGCTGTTGCTTCTCTTAGCTGCACTAAGTGGATAAAACTAGCACAGGGATGCCTGCCTGCACTGTGGTCACATTTTCATTTTGTTGGCTAGAAATCCATTTTACTAAATTCAGATCTCACCTAGGTTTTTGTTTTGAACTCCCTGCCTGCCTTTTTAGTTCTTGTTAAATATGACTCAGGCTCTGGACTGAATATCAAGCAGTTAAGATATGGTGCAGATACCGGGTTGTGTGTGGGCTGGGACCACAGGTACATGACAAAATACTGGCTCTCGCAGAGAAAAGGGCACAACAAAAAATGCATTAGTGAACACCGCCGTGGGGAGGTAATGCCATACGGAAAAGAGATCTGTTGAGGCAAAATGATGGTACTGATTCCCTTCCGTGTTCAGAGCAATACAAAGGAATGTGGGTGATAAACTAGTACAGTTTTTCGTGTATCAGAAGCACATGTTTATTCTCCTATAAAGTATCCTAATTACTCACTTAGTGATGCCAGCCCTAAAATAGCATTATTGTTAATGGTAGTGTTTTGTAAGTGTCAGACAAACATCTACGTGTATCGGGATGAAGGATGGAAGGAGGAGGGAAAATAATTGAGAATGTGTTGTCAGCTGAGATGAAGGCGTCTATTATCAGTCTCTCAACACTGGCAGATGTGCAGAGAGAAGCAAATGGATATTGATTACATTTGGGTCCGCGTATGATTCATGTGTTCCTCTTGGGTGGTAACGAGTTAGTCTAAAATTCATGTAATGTATGCAGCAGCAGCAGCAGCGTTTGTTTCTTTGGTAGACTCTCCTGTTGTCTGTTTTCGTAGGGTTGGGGATCTATATTGCCTTTAACAAGCTCATGTCCTTGCATGTGCACATGTTAACCACTCGCTAAAGTGTTTAACGCCATTGTTTCTCCCAGTTTCATTTTTTGGTCATGTCCTGGCTTGCTCTGCCTGATCAAGAGGTTGGTGGACTCTGGATGCTGTCGCAGTTGTTTTGATGCCTTCCAGTGGCCGATGCTTAGTTGTACATGTGAACATGCTGCCACTGTTAGTACTCTGCTCGGCTCACCTGCCAGCTTGCCGTCAGGCATAGTACAGTGACTTTCAGCTGGTGAGAGATAGGATGTTCCCAAGGACGGCAGCGTGGTAACAGCCGACAAATTGAATTTCTCTAGGGTTCTAGTGAAAGCACTAGTCTAAGCCTGGCTAGAAATAGCAGTCTGACCATCTGAATTTCAGGCTTAGAGTTAGATATGAGTCCCAAGTCTTTAAAATTATGCTTGTACTTTTGCTTCCCAGACTGGACTAATACAGAA
The DNA here is from genome assembly GCF_000690835.1 of Fulmarus glacialis. Taxonomy (NCBI): domain Eukaryota; kingdom Metazoa; phylum Chordata; class Aves; order Procellariiformes; family Procellariidae; genus Fulmarus; species Fulmarus glacialis. Next base: position 44,006 of record NW_009210073.1, read on the forward strand.
GATAATTTAGCTTCCCTTGTCACATTCCTTTTCCCGTTTTTCCTGAATGAAATGTTTGATACTATTCCTCTCTTTCAATGACGTGTATCATGGGAGGAATATGCAAACATCTCCACTGGCACAGGTGTTTGCTCAGAACTTCACAAAATTACGGCTTTTATTAATGCCAGCGTAATTCCTGTGTTGGCTTCTGCTTTGAAAAGATCAGAGTACAGCATTGCAATTGAATTTTAAAAGTTCAAAGTTTTCTATCACATCCGCTCCCCCTTTCTAGCGGCTCACACAGCTGACAGATCAGAGATGCTCTAACAGCTTGCTTACTTCTGCAGAAGTGGTCTGGGTCCTACAGTAAACTTCACAGGAGCTTGTTCATCAGCTCTGAATTTCACCCGGTTTTCTGTGAGCAGTGTTTGTTATTGTTTAATATCACAAGAATCCTGAACTGCTTAATCAGACAAGACTGTCCTGAAATAAATGTGACTTTTGAGTGACTTAAAGATCCAGCCACAGTTTTACTTCTTTCATCCAGTGGTGACAGCAATTGATTTTTAGCCACATAAATAACACTACAGATTACGTGCTACTAACCCCTGTGATGTCCCAAAGTTCTCTTTTTAAAAATGTTCTCGTATATATTGCAGTATGCGTAAAATGAGTAAGATTTCAATGCAGTCTCTATATTAAATGTTAACGTATTTAATTTTATTGTAGCCCCTCGAGTGACACAGCTGGGAGGAAACGCCTGTGAAATTACCTGGGAAATGGTCCCACCCATGAAGGGAGATCCTGTCGGTTACGTTCTGCAGGTACTGGTTGGAAGAGAATCTGAATACAAGCAGGTAGGAAAATGGTCTTGTTTTAATATTGCTAAATTGATGATACAATGGAAATGTTTTTGAACATTTGCTGTGCTGCTGCTTTCTACTCTATTGAATTACACCCTATGGTTATGCGTCATGAACTTTCGTGAAGGTTGAGTCAAAATTAAGGGCTGTAATAGGTTGTTTTCTCCCCAGAGGGAGTATATAGAACATCATTATCTCATTGGAGTGATTTGTGCTCTGTCCATAGTTAATCACTACTTCTAACTGAACTAACCTTTGAAAAGTTACAATTCTGTCCACCCAAGCTTTCTTCTGAACTGGCTGGTGCTAACCGTTGTCTGAAGATGAGAAGATGAAGTAGGTAGATTATCTTCCTCATTCACTAAGCCAATTCCAAGACCCTCCATCAAGGATTTCAGTCACGTACACAACTTTTAATTGGTTTGTTCAGCCATCCCATTCCTGTCTAAGGTTTCGCTGCAAGTATGTGTAACTTCTGTATATCAGTTGCCCCACAGAACCTGTGTCTGTTCTTGCACCGTGGAAACCAAGTGAACGAAGTACGGCTGATCCTTCTTTCCTTGTCTATCATGACTAGAGTTCACAAGTGGACATTTCCCCAGAGCACCTGAAACAGAACAACTCATTCACAGCTAGATCTTTTATTTATCTATTACACCTCTGTGTGATTTACATTGCGCGTCATCTGTGCCCTGTCTTCTCCCTGTCCTTTCTTTCATTGTCATACGGATTCCAAATAAGTCCAAATTAGGGGATGAGATATGTTAAACCTTAAATTAAATTCTTAAAAATATGAATAAGGTAGTACTTTGCAACTGTCTTTGCTCCTCTTCAGTCTATTTTTGAGTATTACTGCGAATTAATGAATTGTCAAAAATAGCATAAATAAATGCAAGACAATTCATGTGAGTGCTAAAGATTCAGAAACCTAACTACTGTTTTTGTCGGGAAACATTTTTGGTGCTGGTATCGGTAATAAAACCTCCGTGTGCTGTGTTGGCCTCGTAATGTCAGTGGTAAGTGGATAAGTGGACTCATTTTGCTGTTGCCCGATTTACAAAGTAGCCTTGATGTATAACCTCCACCTACAGCTTTAGTAAGCATAGCTTCAGTGCTTAAAATGTTCTGGATGTCCTTGGGGAGAATTGGGCATGGCTTCCTGTTCCTTTAAGGTAGGTGATGGCATAATCTTCGCAGTCAAGAAATTGTGGTATGAAAAAGCCCAGCAATAAAGGAAATTAAAAGTACCTTCAGGGATCTTATGTTGAAGGTCTTCATTTCTCATGAAGCACAACCCTGCTGAGGGGTGTTTTGCTTGAGTTTTCACAAGTGACTCATTAGAAGCAGCTCCTGGCTGGGGTGCTCAAAGCTGACATTGTGACTTCTGTAGTTGGGCTGGCTGCTAACCAGCTGTGGAAAATGGTTTCAGTCTCAGAAATCAGTTTCACCCATCAAAATTACTTATCTTCATCACAAATGTGGGTGTCTTCTCAGCACTGGGGCACATCACTGACTAACTGTCCGTTAGCTGAGCTGCAGTAGCTGTGTGCGCATGCTCTTAGCTCCTGTTATGTGAATAAGAGATAAAATACATAAATGTCTTTCAGTGATTTTCTGGCTAATGCATTTCACTTTACCTTTGCTGTGGCACGCGTGTGATCACTTGCTACTCTTTAGCTGAAAAGTAATTTTAGTGATATGTTAGTTACGTTTTAAGTGCAAGTCCTAAATTTACTTTTAAATCTATTTTGTTCCCTGCAAGTGACATACGTATTTTGCATATGTATCTCAGGGAGCGTATTATATTAGAAGAGTTTTGCAAATTGTTTTGAAGGGTTGCACAAATAAAAATATGGTAGACTTTCAGGCTATTAAATGCACCCATGAGAAAGAACAGGGTCTTCAGTGACTATATATATGTATGTTTCTATAGCAGTCGCCAGTGCGTTTTGCAAGAACCAGGGATAGTATAGCTGGATGAGAAGGAGAAAAATAGCTGCATGAAATAATTTTTTATGTCCCACTGGCATGGAAATAAATGCAACAAATAGCTATTTGAAGCTGTTTATGGGCTATGCAGGACTTCATATCACACGTAGGGTCACTCATCCTCAGATGCTTTCACCTTCGCTCACCCTCCAGGACACAGTTGTCTCTGTTCTGCGACATGTTTTACATCGGATGAGAAGAGATGAGAAGATGAGTTTCAAACGCAGATGAGAACAGTTTCATAGAATAAAAATCTATTTTTTAAAATTACCTTAAAATTGGAACTTTTCAACTTACGAACATATAAAGCTCTTTCTCTGTTGTAAGTCTGTAATTCTGTCAATAGATCACTTTATTTGCAGCAATTTAAAGGCAACTATTTAAGGCAAGGCCTTGGACAGTTTTTACTAGGAAGAGATGTTACAAATCCATAGAGCCACATCTCCCTGTCTGCTCCCAGTTGATTTACTTCAGATGAATACAGCTGATAACTGACCAAAACCGGTTTCCTCATTTTATCTTAAAGCTCTAATTCTTGCTTTCAGTGTTTAAATGAGTAAAAGCTTATGAGTCTAAGTTCATGTGCAGGTATCTCCTGGAGCAGAACAAACCAATTAAAGGGTAAAGCATTTACTCTAAGCATTACTGTCTGTAGAAGTAACTATGCTCGGCAGAAATCAAGATGATGAGAATGGGAGAATGTTTGATATATATGTTTCTTCCCCAGGAAATTTTACAAAGATACTGTTATTCTGACAAACAGATTGGGAAGATGTCAATATGCCTTTTGTGATACTGGCTTAGCATTCGTACTATGTTAAGTATTTTAAACTGGTGTCATGGTGTTTTATTGGCAAGAACATTGTATGCTTTACATAGTAGATTTTAGGCTTTTCATCCAAATAAAAGCTTGGAAAAGGAAGATCCTATCATCATGAAAACGGACTTAGAAGTTTTTAATGATGATTGTGTTTGACTTTTCAAAACGCGACTATCCCATGACTGTTTGGGGAACAGTTGTGCGCACAGAGCGGCACGGTGTCGAGCACGGAGTCTCAGTGGACTCGGTAGGAAAGCTCACACAAATCCTTCCTCAGGCGGCACAGAGGTGATGTTTCCTATTTCTGGGAAAATTTTACATTACAGACCTTGATCCAGCTTTTTGCTAGGAAGCCCTTCAGAAGGAGCAGAATGCGATGTTCTCCCGTATTAATTTCATTAACAGAAGAGAAAATCCACCTGGGCACTTGGTGCTGACTAGGCATGAAGTAGTGTGCTTCAGTTTATTCTGGCACAGAGTTGGGTGCACGCTGAAATAAGTGGCCATGTTTCACTTCCCTTATTCACACAGAGTATCTCTTTAGTACACGGCGCTGATTTTTCTGGGACTGCCTGTGGACCAGAATGAAGTAGGGCATCATTACACCTTTCTAGTGTGTTTTGTATCTAAAGCGAATAAATACAGAAAACTCCATTATGAAATAAAACATGAATAGGAGAAGACAAAGTCTTATTGTCATCTGTTAACTTTCAAAGTTTGGGCTCCTTGTTAATCTATTGCTGTGTGTACCATCCTAGAGATGAAGCTCTCAAGAGATGTGAGAACACCTAGGAGCAGCCCACTGGTCTGTACTTGCACCTCGCTTATGTTGTAGAAACAAATTCAAGTTCTAGAAAATAATCATCTTCATTAACTTATAAAATAAGCTAAATTGCTTTAGCATTTCCTTCCTCTGCTGCAACATCAGCCACTGATGGGCTTTTGGGTAAAGCTATAGTTTCTCTCTAGATCGTCACACCTGAGCTGTCTCCTTCCACCTGTAGCCCGATGTATGCAGCCCTCTGCCTCCCAAAAGCCACTGCTCCTCCACCATTTGACCTAGCAGAGGTGATGTCAAAGTATTCAAAAGCCCTTTTTTTCAGACTGGGGCTATAGCCATCCCTGCCTTCCTCTGGGTAAACACGCTGTAAATATTTCTCTGCTGAGAATTTTCTGAAGAACTGGATTTGCGGGAGCTAAACAGATAACAATTTAGCTCCCTAAAAAGCGTGTTAAAAAATACTAAATACTCCTTTTCCTTTTCTTAAGCGATGTGTTCCTTTTTCTGTATTTGTACGCTTTATCTATTTGGATACTTCAAAAAGCAATGGCATTATGACATTGCAGTTCTTTTTAGGCAATCAAATTTTCCTTGTTTATGAATCAGGATGTAAATCACAGCAGATTGCAGGAATCGGTGGCCCAGTTCTGTTTTTCTGTTTCTTGCAGTCTCATTTAGCAAAGCTTACTCAGTTAGAACTTAGCTTTCAAGTGTGTTAAAATTGTCTCCAGCTTTGCATAGTTTTAATCTGGAGCTTGGGGAGCGGGCTGGGTTGTGCAGTGCAGGAGCTGAAGCTTGGGGTAACAGTCATAACACTCGGCAGCCCAAGTTTTAGTTTCCCAATTGAGCAGCTCTGGGGATCAAATCACTGAGGAGCCAGCTCTTCATAAGAGCTGTCCGTGGGAGATGGGAGCTGAGTTTTAAAGCTTCTTTATCCTTAAATTGTTTGCCAGTGAGGCAAAATGTCCTACCTTTGAAATTTCCGAGAATTTGGAGGCGATGGTGTTTCATCAGCTTCTGCCATATCTCTTCTGGGAGAAAACTGTCCCCAAATGCTTTCCAAATGAAGAAAATATATGGGTAGGATACACTGGGTGTGTAAAAATCCCCCAGCAATGCAGTGGGAAGCCTGCTCGGCTCTGTACCGAGAGGTGGATCCGTGGGAGAACCTGGTTGGTCTCACCAAGCTCTAATTTTTATTATTGTTTTTTCTTTGTTTCAGACTCTGTAGACACACAATCTCTGAAACGCATTCACTGCACTGTTGATTTGTGTAAATCAGCAAAAAATTGTTTTTCCTTCTCTATTTTAAATAGCAAGTCAAAGGCACTTGTACTGGTTGCATGCCAAAATACAACATAATTGTACAGTACGCATTGGCATTTATTATTAGTGCTACTTGCATTGAGTATTTTCTCTGCCTCCTGATGCCAATTTTGTGTCATGCGACGAGCAAATAATTTCCTTTTGTTAGAGTTTTTCAGTGCAGCCCGCCTCGTGGATGGTGATCTGAGAGGCTCTGATTTGCTGTCCACACAACTCTTAAGGTTTTATGAGCATCTCAGCAGTGGAGTGAGGGAAGCTGATTTTGAGTTTGGATAAAATAATAAAGCCACCCAGTTTCTTAAAGAGAAATCTGTAATATGACTTAGAAGAAATTAAACCTTTCAAGTGGGCATGCTTTCTAAATAGAGTGAAACCTGCCTCCAATTCTTGATCTTCTTATCACCATACAACATAGGCTTTTATTAATTACTAAATACACTGGTCATTGCAATGGAGTGCAACACCCAGGTAAGGTTATCTTACAGTTTCCAGTGTGTCGCTTATAGGGCAATTCTGGCTGTCATTTTTATTATTTGGAAAAGACGGAGGAGGTTTGGAATTATTTAATGACATCGGTGAAATTGAGAAATACTTGCCTACAGGAATTCTCTGAACTGTCTGGCTTGATCAATAGGATCAAATGCCCTAAGAGGCTTCAGCAGCAGTTTATTACTCGTGGTGGTATTTTCATTGAGGGAGCCAGGCAAAAAGCTCACCATGTTTTTATTATATTCTCAGGTACCTAAACAGAAAAGCTGTTTTTAGGAACTGAAAGTGATCAATTGGATAGCCACTTTACTTTGACTTGTTGACCACCAAAGCATAATGTGCTACATATAAAAAAGTACGCAGCTTTATACAGTCATAATTGGTTTAATATTTGTTTAGAAAATTTAAAGACCTTATAATTGTCAATTTGATTTTTTTTTTTCCCCCCTCTCTGTTGTGTATGTGAAGTCCATTCACAGAGTGTAACTGTGTTCCCAGCCAAGCATATGTCTTTGTGCTGAGGGCATCCTGCGTTGGCTTAGCAACTAATGCAGTCTACTAATGCAGACAAAACTGAGCTGGAGCCAGTAGCGTCTCCAAGGTGCTTGCTGCAGCCAGTTGTGGAGGATACGTGGCTCCTGCCATAAGCGAATGATAATTAAGCACAGTAATTTTTTACCTGTTACTGAGAAAGGACATAGATCCACTGGTGTTAAATAGTCATCAAACCACTGAAAGCAGAAGAATTCCCACCACCTTCCTAGCCCTAGTGCACGAAATGTTTTGTCTTTATCATTAGTGAATATTAATTAATGTATTCAATGTATTTTCAACTGTTTTTCAAACTTCAACGATGCACTCTTTTCTCACTTGACTGTCTGGCCTGTTTCTGAGAAGTGCTGTTGACTAGCTGGCTTGAGTAAACTTGGTCATCTATATTTATTAGACTGTAACGAAGATACAGGTCTTTGATTTAGCCAAACTTAGCCTCCAGTTACACTGGTATTCACCACCCTGACAGAACAAAACAACTGAAAAAACAATTAACTGGACAGGTTTTTTCAATGCAAAGACAGGTTGTATATATCCCATCCCTAGTATCTATTAAATGTAATGTATGAAGATTAGATTGTAAAATTTTTATTAAATGTCATTATTTGGATTTTACTGGATTTTTATTTTGTTTTAGAAGTAGTCATATTGGTTGCAAAGGTTCATTTACGGCAAAGGCGTGTAGAGCTCTCCTGATTATACATTTTGAAATGAAATTAGTAATTACAACGGCACCAGAAAACATACCTTGCTTACAATTGTTTTGTAAGGATAGATGCTTTGAGTTACCACATCTCAGACTCTAAAAGAAATGGGAGTTAGGTAAGTCCTCCATGTAGAAGAATCCTGACTCTGGTCCTGTGGAAGAACACATCCTTACTTAATTACTTGCTGAACCTACGTGCCAAATGCATGCAACTTTTCTTTGCATGATCATTTATATTTGGGAGTAAACTGAAGTATTAACCACCTACAAAGTGTAGCATTGATGATGGAGTAGGTGGAGGACAGTTGCCCACAACAGGTCAGTGTTAGAAATGGAATTGTCATTGGAAAATAGAGTGGCAGAGTCATTCTTGGTATAAGGTACCCTTTGCAAACAGATGTTTCAACCTTCACGCTATTTCTGTGGACCACTACAGCACTTACAGTTTTGTTTTCCCTGCAGTTACTGTATTACTGTAACTTAATGACTCACTTCTCATTGGTGTTGGGAAGACAAGCAAAGACAAGAAAGGCAACAGTGCATAGCTGTGGTTAATTGGAGAGATTTATGGTATGAATGTGTTGTATTCCTGTCACTTGAGCTAGAGTGAACTTCCTGCGAATGCTGAGCATACTTGAGGAAGGTAAAATAATTTTGTTTAAACATTGCTTCTAGATTTATGCCTTGGGGCCAAGAAACATGAGGCAGTTAAAGGACTTCTATTCAGTCTGGAAATCAGAGTCACCGTCATTCAAACCACATTTGGAAAAACTGTGGAAGTTTGAAAGGAGGGGAGAGAACAAATGAAATAAAAACCTTAATCTTTTGTCCCAGACCTTCTCAAGAAGTCGGCAGCTGGCTTTCTAACTGAAGGATGAGTCTCAGGGGCAAGCATGGGCAGGAAAGCTGGACTCTCGAAGTGGTATTTAGCTGAGCATGTCTCTTCTTTTTCCTCCTGTATTTCTTACTCCAGGGTAAGGCACGGGAAGTCCTCTATTGGCTCAGGTTTAACTTCCCTCGTGTTACCCTTTTCGAAGTTGAGTTCTTCCCTCCGGGAGGGCAGCGGTGCTCTCAGCCTTCCGCTCCCGCAGCGAGGAGAAGGAAACCAGCTAAATGAGCAAAGGAAGAAGTATCTGAAGTTCAAGATTTTTTTTTCCCCCCAGCAGACACAGGCACTTTGTGACATGTTTTTCACCTCATAAAATACCAGTTTCAACAATCCTCCGTTATATAAATTGTTGACTGGTTATTTGTTTTCAGAGTTCATAGATGTTTCCAGTGGTCTTTTTCCATTTAAGTCGCAAAACTGTCTCTTAGATATTCAGTTATCTCTCTTCTTTCTCATATTGTGACTCATGCTCTCTGAGTCATACAGTACCTACATTTGATTAACATAAATACGTGATGGGTTTGGATTGCTAAAGAACCATATACAATGCAACCAAGAGGAGCTTTTTTATACCTTAATAATATTTTATTGTTTCCACAATTCTGAAAGTGTAATTTCTGGCAAAATTGCTGACTCTTGAGAGAAATATGAGGAAAGTACATTAAAATAATATTTGTAACCAATTTTATGATTATACAGTGAATGTCTTCCAATAACGTTAGTTTGCAGGTTTTCTTCCTTTTGGGGCCGAACACGGTGCTTATGTCTTAGTCATGTTTTGGGCATATAGTCACATTTTAAGAGTCCAGAAATATGTTTGTAGTATTTATCACACCCACAAAAGATGAGTACGTCTTATAGTTGATATATTGTCTGAAGTCTTGTCTGTCCTTGTGTGCATTGACTCTGTTGAACACCCTGTATTGAGACCTCTCATGGTTCAACATCTCTTACATAGTCCTCCACATGCCTCTATTTTTCCAAAACCTGCATTGACCTAGTGAGTTCTTCCCTTGAGAGCTGCAGCAACATTTCCTTACAGGACTTGGACTTGACCTAACTTTCTGGCCCAAATCCTTGCAAATATCTACTGTTACTATGTTTTTAACTTGTTTGATGCTATGAAAGGAGGAGGAGGAGGTTGTCTTGCTCTTTGTATTTGACTGTGCTTGCTGTTTTGTTTTGAAGGTGTACAAGGGAGAAGAGACCACATTCCACATCTCAGGCCTTCAAGTCAACACAGACTATCGGTTTCGCGTCTGCGTCTGCCGCCGGTGCTTGGATACCTCACAGGAACTTAGTGGACCTTTCAGCCCATCCGTTGCCTTTATGCTTCAGCGAAATGAGATCATGCTTGCAGGAGAAATGGGAAGCATAGATGATCCTAAGATAAAGAGCATGATTCCTACTGATGAACAGTTTGCAGCCCTCATTGTTCTCGGCTTTGCAAGTTTGTCAATTATATTCGCCTGTATATTACAATACTTCTTTATGAAGTAGAGAATTCAATGGAAGTTTGAGATACAAATTTAACTAATGCTACGCATTATAATCCACACATTTATTCAGATATTCCTTTTTTTGAAATCCTTTTGTTCTACCATGCATTTTATATACTTCTCTTGTTTTTACAGTTCTAGCTTGACGAAAGATAAATCAGTGTTTTGATGCACCTTTTTGAAATTCAAAACTAGGAAGTGGTCAAACTGGAGAAACAAGCAAACCAGATACCAAAAGCAAGATTTTTTTCCTTCACAGTTTCAAAATAGTCACCAATTTGCCTTTTCAATGTTGTTTTGTTTTTTTCACCGAAGTTCGTACAGTCTCTTATTTTATCTTAACTATTTAGGAAATTTTAATCATGAGTCACTTTTTTGTCTCTTCTTTTTCCTTCTAAACATTAGTCACAAGTGTGTATAGTGGTAAGACTAGAATACAGTGTTAGTCAACAGTACCAGGTTTTCCTTGAACAGTATTAGCAGTGTTGCCTATGAATTATTCACTCCATTTGCCCCAGTTTTTTCAAGATGAAACATAAGTTGTTATTTTAACTGTTTAGTGCATTTAAATTGGAACAATATCCTGCAGTCGAAAAACCTTTTTAATTATCTGTTATTTTTACAGTTAAAACACTATAAACTGCCTGTATAAGAAATCAGATAACCAAACTGCGTATAAATTATGAAGCATTATAGATTTTTTTTTTTACCATTTTGATTCCTAGCAGTAATTTTAAGTAAGAGGGCATTGTGCAATAGTTAGTTATTCCCATGTTCAGCTATTAAAAGCTGCTTTAACTTGTCTGTTTGTCACTGTATATAACTATTCCTAATCTAATACTAGATATTATTCTATTATGTTCAGCTTGATTTATATGATTAGAGCTGGTGACAGCTTACTGCCTCTACTGAATTAGGTGAGATTTACACTCGATGTAAGCAAACTTTACTGTCAGTTGATTTTTTTTTTTTTTAATTATTATTATTATTTTTTGGAGGGGTATCCATTTTATGGAACTTTTTTGGAGGTATCAGAAATGAGATCTGTTTATTTTAAATGCCTTAAATGGGTGTCTGTGCTATTCTTACCACAGGGCTAATTGAAATAACTTGGTACATGGCAAAATTCAGACGAGAGTCCTGCTCTGATGGGAATGTCCCCCCTCCTCCTGCCTGCCCATTCCAAGATACACGTTTTAATCCATCAAGATACTAGAATTTTTAACTCTACAATCATTGGATTATTTATATTAAGTCAACATTGTGCGAGTACCTCAGGGACATAAATGAGCTGGAGGTGCAAATAGATTCCAAAAGGGTGCAACAGACACAGTGTATTTCCCTGCCTCTTGTTTTTGTATATTTTTGCTACTTGGTTTTGCTTTTGTCCTAGCTATTTTGTGCTCTGTCTCCATCGTCTAAGATTCAGTGTCCTGTACTAGCATAATATTCCCTTAACCAAAGTAATGGGGAAAAAACAACATTATTTTTGTTTTAGGTTTATTTATACTATATACTGCATACAGTACTTTAAATACCAATTACAGTGCAATCTTTTATTTATTGTAAAAAAATAAAAAATAAAAAGTGTACTTATGTACTAATCCCCCTCCCCACCCTCCCCATAGCATGTTACATTTTGTCTGTTTTATATTGTTGTACTTTAGGTCAACTTTTTACCTGGCAGCATTCCTAGTATTATTAATCTTCTTACATTTTCTTGTGTTTTTGAAGATGGGAGCATCTAGTACATTAAATGCCAAAAAAAACCATTATCAGTGATTCAAACGTTTACATGTATCCAAAAACATAATCATCTCTGGAAAGAAAGTGCTAAGATCAATGAATTATTCTGTGTGCCTCTCTAGATGTAGCAAATATTAGAAATGTTCTGTATTTTGTTATTGACTATAATTAGTTTAATTTAGCCTTGCAAACTAATGGCATTGAGCTAAATATATATATTTTTTTTGTTTTTGCCAAAGTCATGGCTTGTCAAATTTATTTACATCTTATTTAAATCTATTTGTGATATGAAACTTTGTGACCTTACATCTGTATTTTGTGAGCAAAGCATATGCAGCTGTCTTCAATGGAGGGGAAAAGAGTGTATTTTTTAAAACAATGAAAAGACTGCTAGTTTGGAAACCCAGAAATTTGAATAGATTCCCTTTTTTTATTTTTGGAATATTGTTTCAGCAGTGCTGCTATGAAATCCAAGCTTGACACCTTTTTAATAAAAACTGCTTTAATAAAAAAAGAACAAAAAAAACCCGCCTTGCTTCAGATGATTTGATCAATTTTGAAAGTTTGAAATACAAATGATACTAAAAGCAGCGAGCAGAAGTGTAGAGAAAAGCAATCGGTTACACTTGAAGCATTTCTGTCATTGCTAATTTGCTTCTGTCATTGCTAATGAGACCGCCCAGTCCAACCCTGAGGTTATCAGAGAAGGTATTCCGTAGGAGTTGGGACAGGCCCTAAGTAAGTTAATTTGACATTCTTTTAGTTTGTATATTCTGCCATAGTGACTTGATTGTCATTCATGTATTAACAACAAAATAAAGCATCACGGATCTTAAACCATTCCTGTTCTGATTTCCGTTACCGCTGACCCACCGTTTGCTGACGCCTTGTCTTTTCCCGTACACCTTTATGCCCTTTGATCCAGCTATATGAGGCATTGAATCCAACCTGAGGGCTCTCTGCTCTCAAAGAAATTACGAACAACAACAAAAAAGGAAGGTAGAATGAAACACTAAATATTTAAAACCCTTAAGGAAGGAGAGAGATGTTTTTATGTTGTTCTGCCTTTTTCTTTATGAACTTGAAATGTTTTCTAATCCTGTTTGTTGGCTAAGTAGCTCAGTATTCAGTGTCACGATTGAAAAGTGCCCTAACTGAATGTGTATGAACCTTATGCTTGCACAGTTCTTTAAATTGAAAAAAATAAAATGTTTTTACCTCACTATGGGAACATACATTCCAAGCTTTTCAACTTCAAAAAAAAATAATCATAAGTTTTCTTGTATTGTAAATTTTAGACTTTCATATGCATTGTATTAAAACTGCCATATCAACTTTAATGTATAGATTTTGCAAATACTACACTATGTATGTAAGACTTAACTGTATCTGTAGTGTATATGTAATATATTTATGCCCAATAAATGTTTTAATTCTTTCTGATATTACCAGGAGTCGTCTTAATTGAATACAGCCCTTCCAGTCTGCGTGGCCCCTTCCTAGCAGGTCAGTGGTGTTGCTGCAGTCTGAAGCATGAGTGGGAGCCCTGAATTTAACTCGGGATGTTTCTGATTTGTAACCGGAATGATTTTGTGTTATTCGTGAAGCGTTTGCTGGTGCAGTTCAGCAGTTTATAGCATAATCTGTTCTTAGACTGAGCTAAATACACTGCAGATTGCTAGTCCACCCCCTGGAAAGGTGAAGTTCAACCAGGCTGTTACCTGGATTGTGTGTCCAAAGGCTACTGACGTTTTGACCTAAACATCATCCAGGTGAATGCCAAATTCCTTCTCACGTGAGCTAGTTTCTGTAGCCCTCCCTCTCCCCGTCCATGGGAAATCGCGGTCCTCTCCTGGGGGCTGGCCGGCTTCAGACAGCATTGGCTGTGGCGGCGAGCTCTCACTGCTGCCCCGCAGTTTGCTTCTCTTGGCAGGGCTGACTTACAGTAAGCAAAAGTTTCTAGAAATAATCTTAAAGTTAGGTTTCTGCAGTGTTTTAATCAGTTCTTTTAAATAGCTCGTGTCAAAATCTAAGGACGGTAAAAAAAAAACCCTAGATTTGTTATCTCTTTGTAATTAAACACTTGAAATACCAGAACTTTTACTTACTTGTTAATTATGTGCAGTAAATTCAATTACTCATCATAAAGAATCTAGTATGTATATATATTTCTTGGCAAACACATTAAACAGCTTTTCTTCAAATCACTGCATAAATACAGCATTTGTTTGCTTTTTTAATTACTGCAATTTACAACATGAGTGGGTTTTTCCTAAGGAAAATCAGTAATTTTTTCACTTGTTTACTCAGCTCTTTTTTTATTTAAACAGTGCTTGCCAAAATAATCTCTCTTTAACAAAATGTTTTAGATTTGTCTCTAGAATAGTAATTACTGCTTTGGTGTCTGTAGAGATGTTTTATTTTCAGTAGTCCCTGGTTTACAGCATTGCCATGAGTGTCTGCAGAGATGGTGGAGAACAGTTAAAGCCCAAGGGAGTGAAGGAGGATTTAGGTATTTGCTGTTTCAGCTTTGAGTGTTGTTTTATGACTTTATAACCCACAGGTTTGGTGCAGAGGTACGGGGTCCCTTTCCACACTCAAACTAGGCAGTGGTGGGATAAGTAGCACTAAGTTTCCAATGGATTTTGTTTTACAAGGAAATAAGGAGCAAGTTGTAACCAGGCTTGGGCAATATTGTATTTACCAACACCTTTTGCCTGCTCATACCTGTTGGGAGAAAAGTATCTGCTTTGAGAAGTTTTGAAACGGAGCATGGGCTCGTGTTTTCAGATATTTCCGAGGCCTTACAAAGGACCTCTAGGCTGGTAGGGTAGTTGGATGTGGACCGTGGCACATCTTGCAATTTGAGCAATCTCCAGGTCTGCCCGCAGCCAAGCGTGGTCACCAGGTTGGTGGCTGCTGTTTCTATAGCAGCAGCAATTCTCTCTCTTCTCGGTAATCAAAGAGCCTGTTCAAAAACGAAACGGGTAGAATTTGTTTTGCTTTTGACTTCAGCCACTGTTGCAAGTTTGGAGCATGTTTGGTTTGGTGGAGGAGAGTCGAGCCCTGTTTAAGGGGGGGGGGTCTCTGCATGCGGAGCCAGTGTATCAAAGCAAGATGCGGCGTGATCTGAGCCACCCGCTCCCCGAGACAAACAAGAAAGCAAACAGGACCCAGAGGTAGCGTCAGTCCATGTTGTTCACCTCCCGCAGAGCTTTTCCTGCCAGACTCATTCAAGTCTTTGAATTTTAGGAGATGCTCAAATTCAGCCTGCTATAAATAGCACTTTCTTGAAGGGAGCTAGATCTTAACTCCAGCCTTTGTGTCAGGGGAGGGGCCCGAGGCTCCCCTGCCTCTCCCTCCTGTCTTGAAACACAGCAGAGGTATTTGAAAACACCCCTGAAAATAAAATACTTGGGGAGCTGTGGCTGAGAGGCCTCCGTGCTGTGTAAGACGGCATCGCCGGGGCTGCTCCTCCCTCGCAGGCCAGGGCGTCAGCATGGCCTGTGTTCTCGGCCTGGCGGGAGCTTGGCCGAGTTACCGGAGGTCTCCTGTCACTTACAGGTTTGCAGCTGGAGAATCGTTCCCCGGGGAATGCTGCTTTTCTTGTCTGGACGGCGGGATGGCGATACCTTGCCCACGGTGGTGGTGGAAGCTCAGTGTTTCGTCATCCCGCTCGTTCGTCAACGGAGTGACGGTGTTGTGCTGCGCTGGGCACCC
>NW_009210073.1:59400-73185 GCF_000690835.1 Fulmarus glacialis
GGGGGAAGGTCTGTCAGGACCGAGAGCCGGGGGGGGAGTGGGGGGAAGCAGCTCCAGCCTGTGTCCGTCTCTAGCGGGTGATTTAAATCACCCCTCTCTTCAACGGCCCCAGTGTATTTTTGTCCTTTTGCTGAAGTTTAAGTTGCAGATGACACACGGGAGTTAATCTTAAACTGGTAGGAAGTGGTGGGATGAGTCCTGGTCCTCGCGGCCCACCCAGATCCCACCTGAGGGAAACACCGACCTCTGGGAAGCCGATGGAGCTGAACTGCTCAGCTCCTGCCAGACCCGGACCCAAACCTCTTTCTCTTCTGCTTGCCTGTGTGCTTGTTCGGGATTAAACGAGTGGTACGTAAAGAGACTGGTTCATGTTTTTAAAGGAGACCTAAATGGATCCTTCGAGATCTCAGCAACGTTTGAGCAATTTATGGACTAGGGAGATGGGGCGATTCCCCCAGCGTTAACGACACATCTGTGAACCTGATGGTTTTGTCAGACCTGTTTGCAACCAAAGATATTAGAGAAAAGTTATCAAGAAATCATTGTGGAAATGTGATGTATAAATTCTATTTCCTGTGCAAAGCTTTTTCTAGAATTATAGAATTATTGCAGAATTCATGATGTATTGTGATTTATTGAAGTGGTGTAGAATTATATTCTCTGCCTTAATATTCACCTGCCTTGGAGTGAAGATAGAAATGTCATTCCCTATTCTTCTCAAAAATGAGAACCACAGGTAAGTAGAGAGGAGGATAGGGACATTTTGTTTCAATATTTTTATGGCTGAACAGAAAAAGCCAGCTGAGATCCCTTGAAAGGGCTATTTCATTGATATTACACTTAATAAGTTCTAAATGATTGCATCTGTTTCTGCTCTTGACAATGGCTCTCTCACTATGCGCAGGTTCTTGGCTGGGCAAAATAAAAAAATAAGAGGTTTCACAAGGTGCTTTCAAACACAGTGGATTAGCCTGCTATCTGCTGTTGTTTAGGTGAATGTGCTGTTATTAGTTTGAGTAGTTATATTTATTGTACTAATTGCTGGAATAGATGGTATTGCATGCAATCAATACTATTTTTAGGTCTACTAGCACGGTTAATAAATAACTGCTTGGGTCAACGCTCCGTGGATGTCATTTCTTGGTAATTTTATTAGCTCATCTCTCTCACTTTGTCATATGAAAGCTATTATTCTCTACAAATAAAATGGAGCAAACAGTAGGGATGTAGATGTCTTGTGAGGATTAACGTGAATAGGGTCGAGAAGTTCACCCTAATCCAGTGCAAATATTGTATTTATTAATTTATAGTTCAAATGCCCTTTCTTTCCACAAAATGCTTACGAACTGGCTGCAGTGTCTCGGTCCGGAGGGCTCTGCAGCACTGCACACATTAACGTCCCCGGGCAGCGCGCCGGGCGAGATGCTGCCTGGTGCCTGCCCAGCTCTCGCTGCAGCGCGTCAAAGTTTGGCACGCTGAGAAAAAGCTGGTCTCTGCACTCAGCAGGTCCGAATATTCCCCGGCATGCTGCTGTATGGCCTTTGTACGGTGTTAGGTGTAGTTCTAAAATTGTGATTCCTCTGGATCGCAGTGCCTAAGCTGTTCCTGCTCCTGTCTTTGCCTTCTCTCCAGTATGGGGGTTAGGCATTTCTTCTGCATGTTATAGCTCTGTCTCATGTCCTTCTTGTTTAAAGTGTGATGTGATTGACTTCAGTGTTTTGAAATCAGAAGCATCATAGCTGTACAAACTGCTGATTAGTCTCTAAATAAGCCCTGCCTGGGCAGCGATGGTGCAAGCCGCTTCCTGCGGCTCGTGTCAGCCCGT
Source organism: Fulmarus glacialis (assembly GCF_000690835.1). Classification (NCBI taxonomy): domain Eukaryota; kingdom Metazoa; phylum Chordata; class Aves; order Procellariiformes; family Procellariidae; genus Fulmarus; species Fulmarus glacialis. The sequence goes on from NW_009210073.1 coordinate 61,226, forward strand.
CTTGCAGGAAGGGACGTTTGATACAGGTCTCGGCACGGCCTATGGCAATGGCGCTCCTCTAGCTACATGGCAGGCTCCAAATCACACTGTGATGTGGGAAATCAGGCACAACCCACAGCAGATACTAAAAAGAAAACAGGAAAGTACAAACCTCTCGCGGTTTTTGACACGGCAGCAAGAGTAGCTGGTCCGAGGTGACTTTGTCTGAGGCTGGGGCAAGCGGGGGGGCAGCGGCTCTGCGAGTGGCATCGGTTAGCCTTGCAGGTTAGCTTTTGCGAGAAAGAAACCACCGTTGTGAATCTGAGTAGGTCTGAAATGGTTTTGTCTCCTTATATATCAGCATCAGACCAGAGATGCTCAGGCAGCGCCCAAGGCAGGCGCTCATCCGAGGGATGAGCCCCACACCAGCGCGTCTCCGCCGGAGCCGGGCACCAACCGAGGCACAAGGAAACCCTTGTGCTGGCCACCCGCTTCCCTCTTCACAAGCCAACAATAGTTCAGTGGGTTCAAAAACTCCATGTTCGATCAAAACTAGCTCAGAAGATTGCACCTTTTGCAGCCCCACGCCGCTACCCCTGGCACAGCACAGTGAGTTTTACAAAAATCAATCGCGTTGTCACAATCGCATTGTCAGCGCTTGATAAAAATACCAAGGTGCTATCGACTGGGCAGAATACACACCCACGTGTGATCATGACTATCGGCTTAACTTTTAGTGAGAATTTGTAGTATGTTTTTTCTGTCTTTTGTAATATTGGCGTGTTAAAGCTATTTAAATCTCTGCACCGCAGAGCCCGCTGTGCTGCAGGCTCATTGCCGAACAGGCTCCTGGTGTCAGATTCCCTGCCTGCCCTAACGAAGGGTGATTTGCAGCACCGGGTTGTTTGTGGAAGGAGGTTGTGCAGGGAAGAACAGTGTGAATAAAGGCTTGGAAATCGCCATGCCTTTTCTTTCTCATGGACAGCACTGCAATCCTGTGAAAATCAGTCGGAACATGAGAAAGAGGAAAAGGGAGTAACGTTTTTCTCACTTGATCCAGCAGCATTCAAAATGGGGGCAAATGCTGGCAAAGCATCTCCTGTGCCCTCAGAGCAGCCTCTGAAGTGGAGTACTTTATTTCTGAGAGCAATTCTACCTTATGGATTCACCAAACCTTCATTTTGCTCCCAGTGAGGGAAACGAAGCAAGCGAAGTGTTTTATCTCCAAGTACAGCTAGAGGAGCAGCCTGTAGGCTTTCAAAAGGATGTATTTGTGCACAGAACAAGAGCGCGGTAGATTGGGAAGCAGGCAGCGCTCACTTTAGATGCTGGTTTAGGAGTTGGTACCCCCCTAGTGAGGGGCAGTCCTGGGGTCCAGGCAGCGGTCTCACCACTGATGTCTGTTTGAGCCGACCCCATATGCGAAGGACACAGGTACTTGTCCACGAATGCCTGAAAACACAGGGAAGAATAAAGAGACTGGGGATTGCTCACATCCCATCAGGTGGTTTGCTGGGATACTGCACAACGCTTATAGTCCTCTGCCTACGTTGTGTTTGCTCCTCAAGCCTGCTCATGGCCAGCAGTGTGAGAGTGCCTTTGTAAAGTGTTGGAGATGGGATCCAGGTAATACCGCAACAGCAAGTGTACCCGACGAGTCTGGAGGCATTTGCTCTCCAAAATTTTGCTGCAGAGCCATACTTCTCTTGCTGAGCAAAACCAAGTCAATGTGTTTTCAGGACTCAGAGAAAGGTGCAGCCAGCATCACCATGTGCAGCTCCAAGATGAAGTAGAGGCTTTTTGGTTTTTGGTCCAACTAATAGGGTTAATGAGAGGCTCTGAATTTTGCACTCATTTGAAAAGTCATGGCATGCACCAGTTGGCAACTGGGATCGGGAAGGGCAGTAACACGCAAGCGCTGGGCTTGGAAGGGAACGGAGATCTTTCTGCTGGGAAGAGCGCTGAGAAAGCCTGTTAAATGCCCACCAAGTGTATTAACTATATTCGATAATGTACTAATGTACTATATTGTGTGTTGAAATGACAAGTGTACTAAGGCTCAACAGCAAGCAGAAGTGACTGCAGAAACCTGTAAACCTTCGTTAATGCAAGATGGATTAAATTTGTCTTTTTCTTCATCCTCTTTCACTGTACTTGCGTAGTCACAATTTAGAGGTAAAAGACAAATAGTGATCTAACATTTGCTTTTCTTTTTTTTCCTAAACAGCGGCAGCCAGGCCTTCTGGAAACTGAGACTGTGATTTCACGATCTGATAGAGCTGGCAAAGCTGGACCCCATCATCTAACAAATTGCTTTGGGCAAAAGTTTGGCCAAGGACTTGGGACGTGAAGCCAAACCCCTGGAGGTTTTACCTGTCTCTTGCCCGGAACTCATGTTTCAGACTGAAAAGCCATTGGCAAGCACGTCTGCGTGAGGAAATTATTTTGCTCCTGTGAAGTTCCTGGTCTTTGTGCGGCGCTGGGAAGGAGTCTGCTGTGGTACATCGGGTGGGGATGCACGGGTGGGAGGAGATGGCTGTGTGTGGGGTGTGTGTGTACCACTGCCCTGCGTGGGTGATGGACCTGCCTAAATGAACAGAGAGACTTCACGTTAACACCCTACGAGCTTCCAGCTTCTCCGGGCACTGCTTGCGTTAAATGTGCCTGACAGCAAATAGTGTAAAATAGTGTAAATCACACCAGGTGTTCGCAAGACACGCCAACTCCTGCGACTGCATCTGCTGGATATACGTCCATCTGGATTATCCGGAGGATTTTCCAGGAAGCTCCTGCATGTGCAGAGGCTCAGGGATGGGTGTAAGAGTTGATGTGCGGATAGGAATCCTGCTGCGGGTGTAGGTGTTGCCTCGGCCACTGGTACGTGTTCACTGGTGGTTATTAACGGTAGGGATGCAGAAGCAGGGCTTTGGCAGCACAGCTTGAGTTTCCTCGCTCAGGCTCCCGTCGGCCGATCTCTCCGGAGGCTGCAGTGTCAGCCAGAGGTTACTTATTTCCCATATAATGCTTATCTCGGGCTACTGTGCTGAGCACCCTGGGCCAGCAGCACAGCTTAGAAGCAGAAATGATGCTCAGTGCTGCCTGCAGCCCACAGCCCAGGGAATCCCACCCGGAGGCAGGTGATCGGAGCTGCTCCCCATCGCTCTCAGCATGGTTTGAGGGAGGGGTTAAAATGCCAAGTGCTTTAATTCTCTTTTTGTAAAATTGGGCTAATATTGTTCATGAAAAGCTGCGAGGGTAAAATGTACTCACCGTGCTTTCAGCTGGGGGGTGAGGAGAGCAGCTCAGGGTACATGCAGGTAATGACACAGGCATCATCGGGATATGAGGAGTTAGGTAGGGTTTTTGTAACGAATTTACTTCTCAAGCCGGAATTTACCTCCTCAAGGCCGGAGGGTTTTTGCAAATGATACAAACCGTATGGAAGCCCATCAGAAACCACTGAGACTGAAGGGCTCAGAGGAACTGCTAACAGCCCTGTGAGGAAACGTGCTGATCAGCGTGAGCAAGCACGGGGGTGTCTCAGACAGCGGCGTGGGACGGCTGCCTTCAAACCTGCAAAGGGACCATCAGCAGCCGCCGATCCCTCCCGCTTCCCCACACCTCGCCCTTGCCCATCAGCAGACGAGGAGGGAGCCGGCTGCAGCCCCCCGGCTCAGGCAGATCCATGACGGACAGGAGGTTCTCCCAGGTATTTAGGTAGCTAACGACTGCTGCTTTAAATAGGGCTTATGCAAATGTCATTTGACACAAACTTACATAAATGCTGAATATCTATCAACTCAAAATTTGACATGCTATTTTTCCAGTGTATTTTATTTTTGGCAAGAAGTACAATAGGACATGATTTTCTGCCTGTGCATGCCTCCATCAAAGGTACTTTTCTGAAATGAATGAAGCTTTCTGGTGAAGTGCTTTTGACCTATTTCATCACCAATTTAACTTGTTGCCAAGAAATAAAATGCAGCCAAATTGTTCCTGTTTATTTGTGAAGCTGTGATACAAAATGTGGAGTTAGAAAAGCTTTTAAAACTAGAACTGTTTAATGAATGAACCTCCAGTTATTTCCTATATGGGCTGCTCACATACAAGTTAGTGAGAACACAGCAAAATTTTGACTCATAAAGCCCCTATACATTTTTTTTTCGGTCAGAACTGGCAAAGTTTGTTCCTACAAGGAAGACTTTCCAGAAATGCAGCCTATGGTTCAACAGCCTGAAAGAAATCTTCCTGCAGAGCTACCCTGTCTGCCACACTTAATGAATAAATAGCCCAGCGCCTGCAAGGGCTCTTGTCTTCCCATGTAAAACAGATCTCAAAAGCCATGTCCAGACCCAAAATGGGGTGGGGGAGACACCCCTGCTCTTTCAGCTAGGGAAGGCTTTGGGAAGAAGACGCCAGGAACATGAGGTGCTGCAGAAATGCCCTGGGAAACACAGGAGAACTGCTTTGTTTCTGCTAGAAAGTATTTGCCAGTACAGTCATACGCTGCGAACACGGAGCAGCTGCAGCCGGTGAGATAGACGATTAAACCAGCGCCAGCGTTGCTTCTGCCAACGCGGGCTGTTTGCCACCGCACTCTCCGCCTGCAGCATCTGCTCTGCCTGCGCAGAACCTGGTAGAGACAAGGCTAGGAGGAACCTTGCCCCATATTACTACCCGAGACCTATCTTGGCCTGACTTCAGTTAGCTGTTCCTAGGTAAAAAATGCTACTGAAATCTTGATTGCACCTTTTTTTTTCCCCCTGATGAGTTATTTCTTACAACTTAGGCAATAACCCTGGAGCCAAGCAATGCCGTATTCATCCGTCAGTGCTGGTGGGGAGGGATACATCTTCCTGCAGTCATTTGACAAAAGTTGATTTTATGATGCAAAAATGAAGGTTATCCACGTGATTTTTTTTCCCCTTGTTTTCCATATGAAAGCAGTTCATTATGAAGTGGTACCTGTTTGAAGAAGCAGACCCTATTCACCATCTGGAGTCAAGGCATGCCGGTGTGACTCCCCTGACTTTAGTGTTTCTGTATAGAAAAGTTTTGGTCCTGGGGGAAGCACGGCTACCGGGTGGTACTGTGCCAGCTGCAGGAGGGACAGCCACAGCGCGTGTTAAACGCTTGAATGTTCCCTGCTAGATCTGAAATACTTTCCTGCTTGCGCAAGAGTCATATGAAGGTGGCTACTCTTCTTTAATAAAAATGCACGTATTTTGCTAGGTTTGGCTACACGTTCCGTGACATGCAGAAAGAAGTCCATTTCCTAAGTGAGAAGGAATGAGCTCCCTCGCAATGAGCAGCCAGTCCCCTTCCTTCTGACTTTTGCGACCCCAGATTAAATGTTTTAAATTCTGTTCTATACACAAAGTTGTGGCAATTTCAGAGTGTTGGTATGGTTAAAATTTGCAGACTGTCCTGATGAAATGTTAGGTTAAATGAAATTATTTGTATGTTTATAGTTTATATGCAGAAATTAAATGTCTACACGGGGCTTTAATGGGCTTTAACGTTAGTTATTCTGATTTTAAAAAAGCAAACAAACAAAAAACCAAAAAAACCCCCCATAGTCTAATCAAGTTAGTTATACAGGTTTGGGAAAAAAAATTAAAACCCAACGACGCAGCTTCTCAGCTAGGTAAAAGCCTCTATGGGACCATTCCCCGCAGAATTGCTTCCTATAACTGAGACACAGGTTTTACTTGCAGGGAACGGAGCAAGCCCGTGAAGTCTCGCATGCCGTGCCGGTACCCGTTTCGTACCCCATCCCGACGCCGAGGGGTGCCCGCCCTGCAGCCGTGCCCGGCTCCCGCGCGGCGAGGAGAAGCACGTGGCAGCGCTGAGCGAACCTGACGGAGACTCGCTTCTCCAGCCTGCGTGCAATCGTCCCGGATCCTCCACCGCCACGGACCCGGTAGGGTTATAAAGGGCCTCATCACTTTATTTCTTTTTCTGTTCACATTTAATACCACAAACACAGCTGAGATTTGAAACACTTATGTGACGTTAGGTGTGTGATCGGTTCATTTACACAGACATGTTATTAGTGAGCTCACATCTTCACAATCTTTTCAAGATTCCCAAATCTCTTGTTTCCCTGAGTTGCATGACATCTGCCATCAGATCTGTTTGTCAGTCGACAACGAGCGAGAGCACGAAATGAGTAACAAGGCGGATGTGGTTAAAGACGAAACGGGAGATGATCCTATAGCGCTGTTGCTCGTTTGTCCCTTAATTTATAGGTTTGCATTCATCAAACCTCTGCTTGCTGCTAGTGCTGGAGTGGGGAGCAAGACAGGCTCAGGTGCCACACAGAGGAGCAGCAATCAGCCCTAGCTGGCCCTAGCAAAGCACTGGATGATATAAAAGACACAGTATATACAAAGAGGCCAAATTCTCTTTTTAGTTATACTTGAGCAGCACCGTCAGCTAAAGGTGTAACAGGCGGAAAATGGCCCATCAGCGTTAACAGGAGTTTGAAGGCAGTAGGACTTTTGCTAACAGACAGTTCATTGTGGAGAATCAGTTGTGGACCAGCTGGTAATAAATACTAGAACAAAATAAATAGAAAGCTGCTATTGCACAGGCATGCTCTGAAGCTCTATTAGCTGGACCACAAAATCTACGTGTTGGTGTGACAATAGATGCAGTGTAAGACACACTTAATAGCATAAAGGATGGAAAGTTTTCTGGTTTGCCTTCTAATAGCATACTTGAGTTATAAAAATCAATTGAATTTAAGATTTTTATGGATCAAGTATGAGAATGTGTCTGCCTGTGTCTTTTAATGCACATTTTTCTATTACTTTGTCAGGTCACGTTGATTAAAAAATGTTCTCAATTTAATACTGCAGCAAACTACACCGGGCTTTATGGGGGGACGTGGTACTGGTAACCAGCTGATATGCTTTAAACAGAAACAAGTGGTGTTTTACAGGCAGGAGACCTGTCCTTAGCAGACTTAGGGTGTACAGTGGTGGGCGGCATAGGGACAGGTAGTCACAGACTCATTGCAAATATCAAAACAACTAAAAGCTTCCAAGTTCAGACACATCGAATCATTCACAGTCAAGCTGAACAAAACAAGTACCGATGATTTAGCTAGAAAAAAGAAAAAAAAAAAAAGACTTTGGTGGGAGATTGCACTCCATATTTTTATAGCATCACTGCAGTCCTCAAGTCAGCACTGCCCTTGTCCCACTGATATATATTTTAAAAAAAGATATTTCACTACAGTCATGTTCTAAGCCACTTCTGTGAAGGTATTTTTTTCGTCTCCTTTCTACTAGGACATGACATGAAGGTCATTTATTTTTAGCATGTTTAAAAATTATCCATTTTATTTCTCCTTTTCTCTTTTAAGAAATCATTTTCCTCATTCAGAGAAAAATGTTAGTTTATTTAAAAATTAAGATTATGAAAAGTGTATCAAATTCCATGTTTACTACTCCAAAAAGGCAATTCAATTTTCTCTCCCTAGGGTCTAGTTATATGCTAGCAAAATTCTTAGCAAAACTAAAGTTAACTCTGAAAAAATTCAGCTTGAATTAACTGCTACTGAAGTCACACAAACTCTCAAGCGAACTGGGCTACCTTTGCCTGTTAAGAATGGTAAAGCCTAGCTCTCCTGCTAAAGCCAGCGCCAAAAAATCATATGGGCAAAAGCAGCAGAAAAATAATACTTGAGTGCTGCCAAATTCTGTGACCATGTGCCTCCTTTGGTAGTCTCAAAGTTTAGTTTTTTTAATCTTTGACTGCCTACATTACATCTTTCAGCAAATCCAGATGATGACAAAAGTACAGCTTTAGTATTTCGATTTGTGTTTCTCGCCCTCTTTCTCTTTCGTTATGGCTTTCTGGGAAATACTGGTAAGTGATGCTCTGGTGCTGGAAATCACGTGTCATGTGATAACGCTCGGTTCTGTCCAAACACGCGAACTTTCTTGCTTCGTGCTGGAGAGTCTTTTCTTTGGAAGGGGTTTGAGTCCAAACAGCCGGCAAGCGGCGACGCGGTACTTCTTCGACATGATGTTGTAGAGGATGGGGTTGATGGCTGCGCTAAGGTAGAAGAGGACAAAGGACACCAAGTTGCAGTACTGACTGATCACTGCTATCTCCAAGGATCCAGCTTCAAAGGATTTGGAAAATAAATATCGTCCTACGTGAAAAGGCAACCAGCAGAGTATGAAAGCAAATACCACCACAACTAAAACGAAAACAGCAGAAGAAATTGTGTTAAGTATGAGTATTAGAATATCGGTGATTAAAATTCTATTTCAAAATTCTATTTCTTTAACAAATTAATCACTAAGTGTGAAAATGCATTCTGTAAGTTTTCAGTCTCTCAATACATTCTCTGAGAGTATAAATTAGCAATACTTAATACACATTGATCATATCTAAACAGGCTGCCTGGATATTGCACAACTAATTTGATGTAGCATACTTCTGACCTATAAAACTTATGTTTTCATAAATAGAGAATTAAAGAATCAAAATGGTGACAAAAAAGTATAACAATCTATCATCTGCAGTGTTTAACCAAAGCAAATTATATATAATGTGATAGGCTCAACACTGTGGTTTATAATGAAGAATGTAATCACTGGGAAGCAAAATTATTTAAGGCAAAGGCCCAAAAATAAAACAAACCACCAGAATGTGGACTTGTAGAGCCCATGTGCCAAGGTAAGAACAGACAGTGGTGCATCCCTCCAGTTTGTCCATTTTTTGTAACATGAGTTACTCCAACAAGAGTAAAACGAAATATATAACTGCATAATTATAGTTACTTAGTAGATCTGTAATATTACGCTATCACTATGGTTGCATTTATATGTAAATATAATATATGTCGGGTAATAGGAATATGTGTGTCTTTGAACACACGTATCTGAATTTCCATTTGAATTTCCGCCCATTTGAATTTCCGCCCTAGAGAAAGGGAAACTTTTTCCGTTCATTTCCTGTGTGCTATTGACCTGTATTACTTTTCATATTGCTTTGAGTGTATCTACTAATACACCAGAGAGAAGAAAACCAGAAAACTCGAGCAAGGTTTTTTGACAGTCTTAAGCATTTTTTACCAGTTAACCTGTTCCCTTCTGTCAGCAATCCTGCTTGCTCGTGTCAAGTCACAGGAGATGTAAGATTCAAAGAGTTAAGAGGGATGATTGTCGGCACCTTCCCCAAAAACTTTCTGAACAAGCCTTCCCAAGTTTAATGGATACTTATGCAGGACTTATGGCGAACTCTGAAGCACAGAGCTGAAATTCAGAGTATCTGTTTTCTAGCTCTGCATCTTCTTGAGCCAACCACTTCCATTTTTTCCGCAGTATCTTCACCTACAAAATTCAGATAATGTGTCCCTAGCTCACAAGTGTGCTCTGGAGTTTAATCCATATAATGAATATAATCATGATGGTCATTACAAACAGAATTTTAAGCATAGTCAATATTTTTACATGTGGGCGTGCATATCCCTAGTCAGTTGACAGTTTTTGACAGTTTGATCTTCACGCGTGCAGAATCACATTGATTTCAACAGGAATGGGGTATGATAGCTCTGTTGCAAATCAGGCTATACATTTAGGTATTTAATTATGGACCTAGAAGCATAATCTTTCTCCACAATTAAAAAGAAGCGTAGATGCTAATTGCATTTACTTGATGTTCCATGACTTGCTAAAGTCTTATAAAGTGCCTTCTAAATTTTAAGCAGAACATTAAAACCAATGAGAGCAGACTGCATTGAGCATCTGCTGGTTCTGGGCCCTTACTAACTTCTTTTCTTTCCTTTCCATCTTTCCATCAGGCATCAGACTGTTATCATTTAGAGAATATTGGCTCTCTGACAGAGGACAGTCTTGCCACTGTCTTGCTGTTCTCAGACCTTGTAAAAGAAAAAAAAAAAAAGGTGTCTGAAATATTGTAATGCTTGCGGCTATACTTCAGGGCAGAAATAAAGTTATTATTTCAAAATTCTTTATGGTTAAGTATACAGAAATATAAACATGATAGTAATATAAGCTAGCAATTTACTTATTTTAAGTACAGATTCATAATCTTGAAACTCCAGAAGTGCAAATGATGAATTACTTCCAAGGTCACGCTTACCAGACTGAAGTAATTCTATTGATCATAAAATGTAGCTGAAAGGGCACAAAGAATGACGCGGTTTTTATTATTCTTCCTGCTGTTGCATAGTAATACAGCAGGACACGAACAAAAAAATCAGTTAGGCTCCCATTTAGTAATTAAGGTACTTAGGACACACTGCCACCTCTTCGTCTAGCTCATTAGCCCAGCACTTCAACCTGCTGAAATGAGCACAGCAGAGCTCCTGCCCGTGAAACCTTCTCCGTGCAAAGCAGCTCATCCCCACTGAAATCCATGGGATGACTCGCACTGCGGAGGACTTTTTGCTTGAATAAAAGTACGCAGCAGCAGAAGGATTCTGCAGTTTTCAGACACCAAACTGCAGAACAACTTTTGGGTTTTGTGCATCAAACTACCACCACAGGCACTGACTTAGTATGTTAAAAATTGTGTTTCCGTGTGCCAACAATAACTGTTGTTTAAACCATTCAGCAATGTAAATATACAAAGTTTGGAATGACAGCGTCTATCGTCTCGATCCTGTTTTCCTAAAGTCACTGAGAATTTACATGATAACAGACTTCAGAGGAGACAAAATGCTCCCTGTTCAGCACATGCTGGTGTTTTGCTAATACAAAAATGCAGATTGATTTTCATAAGCTTAACAGCCGTCCTAGTAAATAACCCAAATTTGATAAAACTCTTTTCATGTGAGACTAAAAACTAAGTGCACATCATATCCTGCAGCTCAACTTTGTGGTTTGAGAAGGGTTTAGTTTTGTTTAAAAATCAAATAAACTATCCTTCTGAAAATAACATCGGTATCCACAACCAAAGAGCAAGAATCTCCAGGGCACTGGCTAATTGTAACTGCAGTATTTGTCCTTGTTGGTGATTGTTATTAACATTGGCTTAACTGTTTGAGACTCCCCAGCTCAAACCAGTTAGAAATAAATCTAAGGAAGGAGGGGAGTTATTCTACAAATACCTTGAGGTATAGCCCTTTGTATGAAACATTTTCAACAAATGCTTTCCTTTGGAAGCAACTATAGTGAACTACCAGTGCTCTCTCAGTCTTCCTCTCACACACACACAAGCACACACATCCTTTGGAAAAACAGAGCAAGAGGGTCCTACCTAACATTTTCACAGTTTGCTTGTTGTTCTTATCCCTGATGACAGTGTTTGGACCGATGTTCTTTCTCTTTCTCCTCCAGAGCTTCCTCCCGATGAGGCTGTACAGCACGGTCAGGCAAAACACGGGCAGGAAAAAGAAGATGCTGGAGGTCCAGACCATGATGGTGAGGAGCCCCGAGCGGATGGCGTACTCCGTGGCTCGGCACTCGTTGGTGCTCAGGGGGTTCGTGCCATTCTCGTGCTCGACCCCCACCAAGACAAAGATGGGTCCGGCGCTAATGAAGGAGACGGCCCAGAGGAAGAGGATGACCAGCTTGACCTTCCCCTTGGTGATGATCACTTTAGCTCGGAGGGGGAAACAGATGGCGACGTATCGCTCCACGCTGAGGGCGGTGATGTTGAGGATGGTGGAGTAGGTGCAGCTCTCGCTGACGAACTGGAAGAGCTTGCAGAGGAGGTCCCCGAAGTTCCAGGGCCGGTACTGCCAGAGGCGGAAGAGGTCCAGGGGCATGCAGAGGAAGATAAGCAGGTCGGAGAAGGCCATGCTGGACAGGTAGAAGTTGGTGGTGGTCCTCATGTCCCGGAACCGCGACACCACCAGCATGGTCATGAGGTTGCCGATGATCCCGATGACGAAGAGGAGGACGCAGGCAACGGTGATGCCGGTGAGCACGGGCGCGGGGAAAAGGTGCAGCGGGGGCTCGGTGCCCGTCCGGTTCTCCGCGCCGCGGCCGCCC
>NW_009210074.1:0-62353 GCF_000690835.1 Fulmarus glacialis
AATGATTCTATGATTCTATGAAAACAACACATTTTGACTAGAAGGAATAATTTCCTATTGTATTCAGCATTGCTTTAGTATCATGTAATACCAGCCAAAAAGGTGGCCTGACATTTTACAATGAACACAACAACACTCGCTTTGGATATCACCTACTGCAGTAACACTTCCATGCTATATTTATGGTTATTTGTATCAAAAAAGGAAAACTTTGCATAATTTTCATGAAAGAAATTGTATAGCTACTATCAGATGCCTCATTTTAAAAATGTCTGTGTTGATACTTGTATGTGGCTTTGTTTCCTAGACTTAACCTAGAAGCAAAGGTACAAGCACTGATCATCCGCATTGATTTGAGGCTTAAGTAAATGATATGAGAAAACTGATAGTAGCCCTTATCAAGTGCTTTGATTGAGCCCATCTTAAATTTTCACCTGTATCATTTTAAATCAAGGAAGTGTTGACTTCCTTTGCAGTGGTACCCTATCACATCATTGGTGCCTCTTTCAAAAGATAATACCATGTCATAATAATTGTAATTTAATGAAGTTGAAATTTCACATTTACATTTTCTGTTAAAATGATTTGCACTCTCAGTTTCAGTCATCTAGCTTCATAAGTTTGGACAGGCATCATTTCCTCATCTTCAGGCTCTACAGTGATCACTCAGTCCTACAGATACAATGTATTTTTGATAGATTCTGTATCAGACAGAGCTACAAGGTAGGTCTACTTTCTGTTCTATAGTCAACTGCTGCAAGAACTCAAAAAACTATATAAAACCTGCCATATAAGTTTAAAGAGAAACTAGAAAAAAACATTTCTAAAAAGAAAGGGCCATAAGGTGTTCACTGGGATGATGGTCTCAGCAAGTTTGTCACCAATCTATAAGTGAGCATGTAACAGTACCTCATTCTTTTCAAAGTATAATGACAACAATCGCCAAAACATAGCAATGGACACAACTTACTTCAAGGGTATCAAGAAATTGGACTTACAGATATTAGGAAGGAAAAAGAGTTTACCAACAACAGTGGTCAAGGAAACAGTAGCCCAGAGAGGTTATATCCATGGAGATACTCAAAGTGCGACTAGACATGGCCTTGAGCAACCTGCTCTCACATCAAAAAGTTAGCCCTGTTCTGAGTGGTGAATTGGACCAGCTGATCTCCTGAAGTCTCTCCCAGCTTCAATTAGTTTATGATTTTTTTTTTCTTCCTACTTATGTTCCATAGGTCTAACTATTTTTTTAGTTTAATAAAAACCTTCCCAATCTTCCAAAATCCTTCCAGTTTTGCTAAAGTTTCATGGTTTGTGGTATTTTCGAAATAAAACTTTTGCTGAAAAGATCCATTTATTTAAAACAAGTATCTACTTTCACACACATTTAAAAGATATAATTATGAGAATACCCACAAAGAGAACTCTTACCTTTCTGAGGTAGTTTGGGAAGAACTCTAGGGCCAAGCGCAGTCTTTGCAGTCCCAGTGCTAAATCAACAGATGTGAATTATTAGTGCTTACAACTGTTACAAAATACACTTTTTCTTTCCCAGTTTTCCCCTCTACACATCCATAATTAAAAAAAAAATTACACATTTATTTTGCTTCTTTTGTATAACCATCTTGTCTGTGGATCAATCCTAAAACTTAAAGCACTGTTAAGAATGAACTGCTTTTTTTCCAGAGAAAGAGACATACAAACCCCACACAGCTTTAATGCTACAGGGCAGATTTATTCTACGAACTATGGTATGTGCAAAAATGTACTCTGAAAATAGGTGAAGCTGAAAGACCAGCTTAGTGGGCAGATCCTGAACTTTAAGGAAAATTTGGTCTTTAAAATAATTATACTGAAGCATTCAAAACATAATCTGTTTTTTATATGTCAGTGGTTTGAAGTTTTCCAGGAGTAAGCCTATGCCTTGTAGCCTACTGCATGAGTATGACATTGTATTACACACAAACTCCAGCTGCATTAGGAGACAAAGTCTCTGCTACTCTGAGGAAATACTGATGATTGTGGGAAAACAATATACTTTACTGTGTCAACCTGTGTTACAGCTGCGTTAACTACTTGTAGTGGTAAGCAACAATACAGGCAGAACAGTTGCGAGTAATTTAATTACAGCATAAAAATCTGAGATAGTTGCATATTGCCAAAACTTTCCATCTATGCTTTCTGTTGTAGGTAATTTTTTTCAGAATTAACACGAGGATGGCTCAAATTTGCAAACATGGCATGTGAGCGCAAAACATATTACATATTACAACAAAAAACCCCCACCAAATTTCTTCCACCAAAACCACACCCGAGTCACTTTTATAGAAAAGGACTGTGGAAGAAAAGAAGAAAGCCAATTGATTTAAGGCATAAAAATCAAACAATAAATAATCAAATAAAAATCAGTATCACCTCAAAATGATTACTCAAAAAACAAGGAAAAAGAAAAACGAGTGAGGAATTTGCCAGAATATGTTCAACAGAGCAGAGAGTTTTCTGCATCAACAGCCTTGATTCCGGTATTATTTGCCTCGGAAGCTAATGTTTCAAAATGAGTATGATAAGGCACTTTTATCTTAATTTCCTAGCTTTTTTCAAATAGTCAAAATATATCATGACGCAGAATGGAAAGAACAGCCAAGCTCAATCTTGATTCAAGAAATAATTACCTTGGCCTTTATCTAATGCCATCAAACATGAGTACCACACTTTTACCCTTGTCTTACAAGTATCAAGTATGGCACCAGCTCTTTGTGCTGTAGAACATCACTGCTTTTTCCCTGAATACCCAGTGCCACCTGGATGGATTCAGCAAACATGGCAAATCAGCTGTGCTACCAACAACACGTCCACTGCCTGTCCTGACAAGGCAGTTCACAGACTGAGGAGTGTCCAGAAACTCCACCTACACATCTACTGTGAATTGTTTGACGTTACACATCCATCTCCAGTCATGGCCTGATCACGCACGCTTGCGGTCATGCAAGGTGTTGCCTGAGGCACATGTTCATTAGAATTACCATGCTTTGAACCTCAGGACCTTGGAATCACAACACGGATAAAGGAGTCACAAACACTAAGTGACAGGAATGTATGGCTATCCTTACTACTTCAGCTATTGAAAAAGACACTTGTAATGTACTGACCTGATGAACTACGAGCTAAAAGCAGTTTGTGTTATTACAGACTGTGTGTCAGCACATAAGCTCGACAGACTGGAAAACAGTTAAGCTGGAAGACTGAGATGAATCCTTTCTCCTGTAGAGCTATCTTCGATGCCAGCCTGTACCCAGAGTGACACTTCTGCAGCTACAGGCATGAGACCTCACACTGAAGCAGATAAAATGAAATGCCAGGAGACGTGAAAATAAAACTTTTGTCCTGCTGGACTGTGGTCTGAGGCAACATTCCCCAGCTCAGAGAGCACTCCTGTAGGAGCGGTAGATAGATTCTGGTACAAGTCGTTCTGTCCATCCCACTCAAAGGATGAATTGTGTATGGACAGCTATGAGCAAAGCGTAGGAGGCTCAATGAAGCCAAAGTATTTGAATGGTAGTAAGGCATGCAGAAAACTAATGAAGAAACATAGCTAGGATTTTACATCATATGAAAGGCATTTTTTTTCTAATTTAGGAATTAGTTATCTTTAGATAAATTTTCATCTTTGCCTTCATATACGCAGGTTTTACCTTGACTGCTGAGACATCCCCTCAAACTTGTTTGCAGCCTTAGTTGAAGGTGGGCCCAAATCATTACCTGAGGTGAGAAAAGCACAATTTACAAAAAATGATCATTAGGATAACTGAAATATAATCAGCAGAGGGTGCAACTTAAAGCAAAGTACACATTCTTCCAAGTATCCTCTATACAACATGTCTAAAGATTTTAAAGATCATTCATTATTAATAATTTTGTAATTGAAAAAGCGGCAGGGACCATAATAATCCAACTTGACCTCTCATATAACACATTTTAAAACAACTCACTGGTAGCTCACATCTGCTGGCAAGGAAAGATTGAATGACGTTGCTGAGTTACTGCTGTTTTGAATCTAGTGTTTCAATTTTCTCTGAATAGAAGGAGATACTGCAGTATCAAATCAATTTATCGCAGGTGTTTACATTTTGTGTTATGAGGCACATTGTTTTAAAACCACCATGAATTTGATTTTATTCACAAACATCAAATATCTAAGGATTGGTATTTTATGCTACATAAAGAATAGCCTTTGCTGATTTAATGACTAAGTCAGTATGTTACCATAACCTGAACGTTAACTGTTGGTAAAGAAAAGCTCCTGGATATACTCAGTTCTGTCAAAAGGCAGCAAAATCCAAACCCAAGTGCTTCTGAACTCCTTCAGCAGAAGGCTTCTCTTTCATTAACCATCACCATTGCCACAGTACAATCATAGCAACTACTTTGTTTTAGTGCCTTTATCATTCCCCCTTCCCTCTTCTACTACAGCATGTCTGAACAATCTTAGAACCAACTTCAACAACCATTAGTAAATTTTGTCACTGAAATAGACGTAAAGTGACATTTAATGATCCAAGAACACAAAATACTTCCCATGCAAAAGGATGACATATCTGCCTAGATACCATTCTTAGTGCATTGAAGTCTAAATGAAACAGCAGAAAAGGCTCATGCTAAGCCTTGCTAAAAATATGTTTATATTTAAAAGTGAAAAAAAAAAAAAAAGGGAAAATTAAGGTAAGACAAACAGCAAACCCTTCACATGTAGGTCCTATGGATAAAGCAAGGAAAAATATCTCATGGTTGCTATGGAAATCCAAAATAATCTGAATGACATTTTTAGAACATCTTTGAATAGTAACTTAATTTGCTTAGACATAAGCTAAGGATTGCTCTGCTTGAAACTTCAACTAATGCACAGATTAGAAAACAAATGCTGAAATTCAACGTAACGAGAAATATAACAACACAGAAAAAAGCTCCTGAAAGGGAAAGCAGTGTACATCTGACAATATTCTTAAACCAAAACCACAAAGGCAGATACAAGAAACTCTCTCTTTTATAAACACAAAACTTAATACTTGCTTAAAATGCAAATGACTTTGAAATAAGTTTTTGTACGGGTCTCAGCTAAGAAAAAGGGGAGAAGTTTAGTCCGCAGTTTAGTCTGCACTGTAGAGCAGAAAAGAGACAGAATAAGCAATGTTCTTCTCTGGCCCTGCTTTGAAAAGCTATTCTACTGTTATAAGGTTCTTCGTCTTCAACTCCGCTCCTGCACCTTTCCCAGATTTTCTTTTTCCTTCATCTGTTGTCTTCTATTTTTAAAGAATAGTTGGTACTAGCTTAGCACCTGTTCCTACCACACTTTTCATTCTACTAGTGTTACATCATATAGTATTCCAGTATATGGTATTTTAGGTGCTGTTTTGGACTTAAATATTTGGGTTTTTAAAAATTTTTTAAGTCCAAGCTCTTCAAAATG
This sequence comes from Fulmarus glacialis, assembly GCF_000690835.1. Classification (NCBI taxonomy): domain Eukaryota; kingdom Metazoa; phylum Chordata; class Aves; order Procellariiformes; family Procellariidae; genus Fulmarus; species Fulmarus glacialis. Next base: position 5,465 of record NW_009210074.1, read on the forward strand.
TCTTTACTACCTCTGAAATAGTACAAGGCTGTTAGACTCCCGAACACAGGAAACATTTTTTTCCATATCCCAGATATCTGAAAAGTAGAGAACTGAAAAGATTGCCATTATTTGTATTCCTTAAGAAAAAGACTTTGCTTTTCATTGGACTCTGTACTACTCTTCAGATTAAATCCTAGATTAAATCACATATTCTACACGAGTAGTCTGTGATTTACCACATTTAACTCAATTTGCTGAAAAAAAAATGGTGCTTTTAGGCTTGCAATTTTTTTTAGGCTAGTAATTTTGTTTTTATATTAGAACAGAGAGAGGATACTCTTAAGGTAGTGTATGGATGAATCCCCTATGTAAGCATTGGATTCCAACTCAAAAGTTTACAGATTTATGGAAATCCTGCCACCAAGACTAAAATTACAGAAAATTACATGGGCCTGAGACTTATAGCTATTGGGAGAAGTTGTCTAGATAGAGCAATGTTTATTGAAAAGAGGAAGAATTTGAGTAGTCTGGAAAATAGTTTCTAAAAAGCTTCTGTCAGAAACACATCCTGTTAAAAAAAAACCCTGCTGTTTTGTATAACTTCAGCAGGTAGGATGCAAACCTATCGGTCTTTGTATATGAACGGACATCACAAAACCTGAAAACATATTAAGACAACACATCCCCACCAGCTAGGTGCGAACACTTTATAGGAGAGATTTGGCATAGAGCCCAAGGAAACAGGCTCTTCTGGCAATCAGGAGAACCGCAGGTATTCATCGAGGTCTATCTGCCCCAAATCAAGATCCATCTAGAGTAATGAGCTGGTCAGAACAGGAGCAGGGGTGAGAAAGCAGATGCAGAGTAGATGCAGCAGATGAGGGGGCTGGGGTGAGGGCAGCCTGGGCAGCTAGGGCAGAGGGAGGGAGGCAGCTGAGGAGATTGAATTGGGCCCCAGGGGAGCGTGGAATATTTTCAATTTTCTCAAGTGAGACTCAGATACAGAAGCCTGGAAGCTACAGTGACAGAAGAGAGAACTGTTGATTTATCTGAGCTGACGTTACATCAAGCTGCAATCATTGGAAAGCAAGCACCAGGTAAAAGAAACCAAAGATCATATATCATCCATCATAAAGGTTTTCCCCTGCCCTTTTGTTTTGCGTTTCAAAACTCACCCCAAGGAATTGGGCCCTTATTCTGGGGTCCATGAGGTAGTGGGCTTGGTGGGTCAGAGAGGGTTCTTTTGTGTCCTGGGGGTGGGGGAGGTGGTCTCTTCTTGGACTGCCACTAGAGGTTTGAGTGCTTAGAGGGAGGGTTGAAGGTGGGCCTGCAAAATAACAAACAATCTTCTTACAAATACATGTGCATAAACGTCAAAGCAGCACTGAAAAATTCACAGTCAGACCCACAGTGAAGTGCAGCAAAAGACTAAAATAAAAAGACAAGCCATGCCAAAACACTGTTTAGATTAAACGACACGTTCACCACATTCTTAACTATCTTAGCTGTGGGAATATAAGCAACTTGACAACGGAATGACACATGTACTCATGTTTAAAAAATACAGGATTAATCACTCCAGGATTTCTAATTTTAGGCATTGTTTAAAAAAAAAAACCCCAAGCAAAAACCCATGAAATCTTAAAATTAAGTAATATTTAGCATGTAGGATTAAAATTACTATTAATTTATACCAGAATTAAATATCTTTCTAGATGGTGTATTATGTGGGGATTTTCTTCCCCTCCAGAGCATCCCATACAAATTAGGGATGGAATAGAAAATCTATCTACAAATTTTCATTGCATTTTGAAAATAGGGTCGTAAGCTTAGTAAGTTTTTCTGTAGTTATTTTCCCTTTTTTCTTGTGGCTTAAATACATCAGAACATGCATTTTTAGAGCAATACAAATTGTTGTTTGCAGTGCATATAAAATAAAAATCAGAAAAGCCCTTTCTGAGGCTGAGATTAGATATTTAGTGGTAGCATTGCTTATAAGAGCTTATGCAGTCACCCCTACCCTTAAAGCCTTTATATTCCCCTGCATCAGTGTTGGCACAAGTATTATTCAACACAATACATGTTTTACAGGATATGGGAAGAGATACAGATTAAAAGACGAAATAACCCAGAGGGAAGACAAGAGTTTTCCCTAATCAACTTCACCATTCACCTTCAAAGCTCAAGGAAGCAGGCAGTGCAGGGCACAAACGAGCAGTTGTCCCCTCACTGCATAAGTCAGCTGCCATTACCGCTGAAAGAAATTACTTGTAACACTTGCCTAAATTAGTTCTACATTAGGTTAGAATAGTTTTAAGGGTTTTGTTGTCAGGGTTTGGTTTTGTTTGTTTGTTTTTTGTTGTTTGGTTGGTTGGTTTTGTAGTTTAATCTAACCAACAAATAACACTTCACTGCAGTCATCATCTTGCAGTAAGTTTTGCATGTAAGAGCCATCACAGGCTCTGGATAAATGCAGAAAATCGACATATAGTTTTAAAAGTAAAGTTTATTTATACCTGAAATTTCAAGTCTATCATCACATATTTTTGTAGCGCTGTAGAACCAAACTGACTATTTTTGAAAACCTAACTTATTTGAACAGTATTTGAGACAAAATCTTCATTTTGTTAATCAGCATATACCCTAACACGCACACAGAACTAGAGCTGCCTCTTTAAAAATATTTATTACCAGTCTCCACAGGTAGACTGAAAATTACCAAAGTCTGCATTCCTTCCCAAATTACTATATATCATAGAAGTATTAAAATCAGTGAAGAATAATCTTTGCTAAAATTCCCTAGGTGAAATATTAAACATTGAAAAAAGTAACATCAATTATCCTATAAGCATGTGTACATTGGCCAGATGTTTTCATTGGATGACCTCCTTCTTTCTTCTTAACCCCAAAGAAAAGATTAATAAAACTGCCCAGAATGAGTTAATGATTCATCCTATTCTTTTCCAGATTCAAGCCTGGAAGGCCTGCTGCTGCTCAGGAAAATCTCTCAACCACAACCCCAGCAGGTATTTTGGGCCTGGCTTTCCATTAATTGCTTACTCTTGTAAATCAAATTACGTATTTTGCCATTGTTCCTCTCAATTTACTTCCAAGTTTATAAAACTACTAGTTGACAAGCAGTCAAATGTTAGTGCAAATTAATAAGATTGTTCCCCAATTTGTATCCTTTCTCATTTTAATTTCTTCCATGAGCTTAAGAAAGCAAGCTAATTCAAACCATGCATTGAAATGTTTCTGCCAGCAAAAATAATAAACTTTTCTCATGCTAAGTTTTGACTGATGATCTCCTAGACTTCTGCAAGTTATAAATTCTTTAGTTTGCTTAAATAAATATGAAGCAAAGGTGGTTTTATAAACCGTAAGTAACTCAGAGTATATCTAGGAGTGGCGAGGGGGAAAGGAAAATTCAATATCCAGTATTAACAGTAACATTATTTTTAAAGCATGTAGAAAACATACAGTACGTCAGTATAGTATTTTTCTCTTGTCCTGACATCTCGAAAAAGTTACACACTTCCAAAATGTCTGCAAGTGGGAATGGTCAACACTGCTGTCCTACCACCACCTCGTGTCCTCCTCTTTGTACTGCACCGCCGCCTTACCACTCAACGCTAACACTGTCTCCAGCCCTGCCACAAGTGACAAATAGTTCAAACTTGGCTTAAAGGAAAAAAAGTGGAGGAAATGCATTGAAATAGCATTGTGTGCTTATTGCAAAAATAAAACTTCAGGCATTAAGTAAAATTTGTATTTTTTATTGCTGATAAAATGAAGAATCCTTCTCTACAAAAATAAAATTCAGTAGGATTAAAAACTCTCTAAATGTGGTTATGTGGATATATTTTATGTTTCACACTAATAATATATCTCCAGACATCACAGAAGAGTTGAAAAATATTATCATTTCATAGCTTTCAAAAGTTCACATGCCATACAACAGTTACAGGGAAAAGGTGTTACGGTATTAAAAACAGTGCACCTTTTCAGACTCCTAGTATTTGTTCCTATATTAATTTCATGGAAGGAATAAATATGAATTCATAAGTCATACACTATTGATTAGATGGCTGAAATACAAAATAACTTACTTTCAAATAAACAGAATACAAAGGAAAACTTCAAAACATCTTTTCAGAAAGAGGTATAAGTCACATCACGCTTTGAATAAAACAAACGTGGGAAACGTTCCGGAATCTAAATGAGTTTATGGAAACACCTGGTGGAATAATTCAAAAATCTGATGATGTATGAAGCGTCGGTAAAATTATTATAAAATACTTTGTATTACATATAGATATATATATACACACACACAAACACAAAATCTCAAAAAAATTCTTACATAGTATTTTTAACTATGCGAGGCTAGCCAGATATTTCTAAGCAATAATCAGAGCAGTTATTTTTCTAGATCAAAGATATTTTGTGATTCTAACCAGGCAGCAAGTAAGCCAATCATTTCTTCTCCACAGTCATCTTAATGATGATTTCTCACATAGTTGTAAGTTCACATTTCATGTAAATAATTTTCCTCACACAAGAGAAAAAAAAATCTTGACCTAGAATTTTTTAAATTTTGCTTCCGTTGGGCTCTCTTTTCTTCAGTTAGCTGGGAAGCAGTTGCTTTCAGTAAAGCTGTTGTCATCTTTTATTACTTTTTCTTATTACAATGATCACGCTTTCATGTGCAAATAGACCAAATAATCTCAAATTTATTGTACGAAGGTAAATAACTGGAAAAGGTCTGCAATTAATAGTGAATTGCCCTTCAACTTTTGTGCAGTTAGTATAGTATCTATTAATTTGTGTACTTGTGAAATCATGCAAAGCTGTTACCATCCACACAAGAAATGGTGGGTTTAGAGTGTAAAAACCTCACATTTGTATTTATTTTTTACCACTTAACGAGAGATACAGATTAACCAGTATTCCAGTTAATGGCAGAACGGGTACTGCAAAGGAAAGGAAGTTTATATTAAAAATAGTATTTTCATTAACAAGTGTTATTACAATTTTTAATGTTCTTATGAGTGACAATTTTGGAAAGATATTACTAAAAGTCTTCTTCAGTTTGTCTTACTTCAGATCATATATCTTCAGTACTAAAAATAAGACCATAATTAAAGAAAAAATTATCACAATCACAAGAAACAAGAAAGCTGAGAATATACAACACTAGCATCTGAAGTATATTCTATAATTAATGCTAAAAAAAGTCCTGTTTCAAAAAAAAAGACCCAACATTTATATTAAAGAATATTGTCTTTTGGGTTGATACACAAATATAAAGAAACCACATACAATCAATAGTTGTCAGCCTTCCCTTCCTGTTATGGTACTAAAAAAAAAAAATACAGAGTTTGAGTGGGATAGCTAGTATTATTTAACCAAAATGTACAACACATTTAGAAGAATATTTTAAAAAATTAAGTCTTTAAGCGTATGCAAGGGAGCCGTAGAATCCTGAAAGCATTCAAAATAAACAGAAGAGACTGGATGACCTCAAAGGCTGAGGTAACAGAAATGAGATTAAATACAATAGTATATACAGTGTTAAAATTCTAGACGAAGAAAGCATTTGTACCTTAAATTAGGGACTCCAGTTGAAAATGGTAGTAGAGACTACCTGTGTAATGCCTGATACGCCATAGTATGATGAAATCATGACAAAATAAATAGGACGAAAGGATGTTTTGATGTAGTATTTCCAGCAGAAACAGCAAGGTTTTAATACTGTCCCTACACTTCCAGTCACTTATATTTAAGAAAGCTGATTTAAACAGCAAAGCTACAGAGAAGGGCTAGTACGATGAAAGGACAACTTAAACGATAGGAAAATGAAAATACTCTTCTATCAAAGAAGGTGAAATATGCTTGGTTTGTTCAGTTTAACAAAACAGAAAGGGAGACCTGTATGATTGCTCTCCAGGTAGTGCCTTGGCTTGGACACCAATGACAGAAAAATCACTGAAGCTAAATGACAATGTTGGTACATGAACAAAGTAATTTGGACTTGGGAAGATTTCTAATCCTGTGAGCAATGCAGTCAGACAACTTCTAGAAGTTACTAGTAAATGCAAATAAGCTAATTTGGTTAGAAATTGAGTCTGATCAAGTGAAGAAGCAGATTATACTGCAGATGGTGTCTGCAGTACCAGTGGACTGGAACTATGAAGGAAGTGCCTTTGGGTTTATGTGCCTAACACAGAGCTGCAAAAGAGTGTGTAAAATATACAAATTTGTAAGCATTCAAGATCCAAACATAACTTCATGACATAAAATTGATCCCTGACCTCCGTGTTCATCCCGTATGACAGAAATAGGCAGAACCATTAAAAATAAATTAGCTTTCAGCTAAAATTAAGGAAACCTGGCTTAAACTGCCTAACACTTCTACAAAACTAGTTAGCAACACTGCCCTCATATTGGATTTGCAATTAAGATTGTGCAAAAGTTTATTTAGCTACTCTGCCGAGTCATGCAACTACTTAAATGTTGATTTTTTTTTTTTGTAAAACAACAGGCAGAAGACCTGCTAGATGTCTGGAGCCATAACACAGGTGTAAGCTGGAAAGACTAATGAAAAAGATGATTTTCAGAATGTTACAGACTAAAGACTTGACTGACAATACAAGTTGAACCTGAATAAGGTTAGATAAACTGCTGGAAAAGGCATACAGTGGTTGGCTTACACAGCTACTGTACTCTGTAAAAGTATTTTGTACTTTTCATTCTATTAGGATTAACTAAAGCTGTAGCAGAGATGGCAGAAAGCAAGATGAATCCACAAATGATGTGGTTTAGTGTCTTAGCCAATATTCATTATCAGTTCAGGCTCACTCATCAGCCTTTGCACAGAAACAGCTGATACGCAGGCACACCTTTTACACTGTTGTTGCAGGGACCTTCAACTTCAGAACTGATAGCAAATATTAACAGAGTAGCAGTAACTTGAAAATCGTTAGAGCTATCTGCTTTGTAAGCATCAATAAACCCAAAGACAAATCTTGCTCCAGCATTTTTAAGAATTTTTTTTAAAAGTTATCAAACTCGAAAATCTGAACTTGCATTATAATGATATATGGAGGAACTTAAAAAAAATCTCCATATATATGTATTCCAACAACTGTACCTATACAATTTTTACAATTAATCAAACTAATTTTTAGACACCATACCACTAAAAACCATGGGCAAGAGTGGTGTGCATCATGTAAATCACTCTAAACTTACCTTCTTTCCCCAACACAAAGTTCAGAGTTGATGGCTTCCACTCCACTGTGGCATCTCAGCAAACACCATGGAACCTTGCTACCAAGGAACTTCACTGGCGAATGACGCCAGCTTACAGAGGGCTAAAGGGAGGTGTTTTTGTTTAAATACACAACATGATTTGGAAAAGAGTTTTATCTGTATGTCTCAAAGGATATAAAACGTTAGGAAACACTAAAAACCTCTGCCTCCTTCTAACATATGGATCCCACCAGCTATCCACTCCCTACAGACTGTCTCCATGTTTTAGCAGAGTCCCATGGTATCTACTGGGGCCTCCCAGCAGAGCAGGGATAAAAATTGGATTACAACTGGGGACAGAAGGTAAGCTTCAATTTAATTACAGATTCAATGCTTTTCTTACTCTTGCTGTTTAGGGATATTAGCTCAAAAGATAATACTATGTTTTCATATAATCTTAAATCAAATACGTAGCTATTAAAATGGACTTTTCTAACAAACAAAAGCATTTGATAAGTAAGCTTGTATGTTAAACTTTGATGTAAGGGATATATTCTATTACTACTAATCTCAAAAGAGCAGATAAATTCTAAAGGATTTTTTTTTCCTACAGAAACAAAATTATCTCAGACTGTTTCAAAATTAAGATGTGTCACCAGTGTCTTATGGAAGTGGAGAGTCTCTGCTTCTTTTTGTTCTAAACAATCTGTTTGGGAACTGGAAGGGGGGAGATGATAACATGTAGCACATTTTATAATGAAGCATAAGTGCATCTGCAATGATGCTTCTAGAATGACTTTTCCACACTGATGAATGTTCTATGCATTTGTCACTTTGTTCCCCTGTCATTTTGAGTCTGTTAAATTACTCGTTACACATGCATGTATTTAATGGAAGCTTCTAAAATTGATTAAATCCTTTACAATATTATTGAATGGAAATAAACCAAAAAAACAGCGTCACTCAGACTGTAAGATTTTGTCACGTTTGAAGCAGAGAAGCCTAGTGACTTTAACGTAACAGTAGTTCCATTCAACCTCTCACTCAGACTTACACTGTGAATCTGGCATTTTCCACTCTGATGAAGTAGTTAATGTTACTATTACCATTAGAAGGCAATAGTTCTCTGTATTTTGTGATAATATCATATTATTTCATTGTAATATAAATAAGGATTTCTTTTGCATAATCCTTGACATCAAAACACACAAGAACTCAACGCTTCATTTCTTTCCAAGTAGCTTTGGTGTTGTGTTGATTCACTGATCTGGTAGTTTGCAGGAACACCTAGGAAAATGTCTAACATTTCTGAAACTTGAATACATACTTAGAATGAAATATGCACATAAATATTTCCCTTCCTGGAGAAAAAGACAATTTTCTGAATAAGTCTGTATGAGAGCTACACTATATAATGACAAAGAAATAATGTTCATTATAATCCACTGAAAGCTGACAACATACTAAGCAGTGTACAGAGAGACACACAACCCAAACTTCTTAACCTTCTTAAGGAAATGGGATTCATGATTTGTTTCCAAGTCTTGCAACTTTATGACAAAAAAAGTTATCCTAGGTCAGACTGAAGGAACATCTAAGGCAGTATACTGTGTCTTACAATGGACAATCAGTAGCAGACTGTTAGAGCATGTAAAAAAGATGGGGGAAAGGAAGGAAAAAGTTAGAATCTTGTAATGCCAACAGGAAGGTTAATAAAGTTACAAGGACTAGAAATGAGTCCCCAATGAAACTGATATAAAGAAACTTGGATTATGAAATCTCATGTGAAAAACGCATACCCTGGCAAAATTGCTTTGCCTCTTAATGAAAAACAAACCTGTTTAGATAAGGAGAGCCAAGGGATTCATTTGAAAGTTGCCAGTACCTGAGAAAGACTGATGGTGGAACAGCGGTTCTTAAGCACAGCATCTGAACCATGTAAAAGCAGACACCTGATGCCAACACACTCTGTTCTGTCCCTTTTACTCTTTCACATTTTAGCGAGAGCATGTCTTCATTTTCTTTGAAAACAAAGTTAACTGCCAGTTGAGGAAATGAAGTATGAAGTTACAGCAGTGCTAACAAAAGGGAGCATCAGCATAACTGCTGAAGCCTTAAACTATACTGTAGTCTTCATCACAACTAAAGTTTCCGCTAACAAGTCTACTGTAAAAACATGATTTGGCTATTCTAAATTAAATATGTTAAAAAAAAGGGAAAAGATGAAGGGTTTTTTTTTGTTCTAAAAAGTAGATTTGCACAAATTATAGTAAAGTAGCAGGTTTTGTTCCCTAAATACATCCTCTAAACTAGAAGTTTACAGCTATCTAGGTCAAAGAACCACCATCCGCTACAGCTGCAAGAGTAGGTCTCATACGGAAATAAGTTCTCTTCCCTTTCAAGCACTACCAAGAGTGTCACTACTATTATTAAGAATAAAAAGCATCTCATTCATTTCAACTAAATGTAGATTGCAAAACTCATTGATCTGTAGCACAAACCTTCCTTATGGATAATTCTACAAGAGCAAAACAGTTGTTTCACCTAATGAAGAATGGGTGATGTTTAGTTTAGACCGCCAGTGTATAAGTGACTTGTTAACTCTCTGGCAATAGGTTTGGTATTTTCGCTGTGTTCTTTACACCCCTCTAGCACTCACCAAAATGGAACAATGGAAGAGGAGGGTGTTGATGCACTGAGAGGGAAGGAACTTTAATACCAACCTGCTTAGCACTTCACAGGTCATTCTGGTATTTTTCTTTTTCCACACTGTCTGACTGCAAGGAGAGGGAGTCGTCTTACACCTCCTCTCCTCCAAACCTTTGTTTCTTCACTCTCTCTGCCAGACACTCCAGAACACATCATCGTATAGCACTACGCACCATTAGCCTTCTTCTAAAACACTTGTATTTTTGTGACTGTAAATGCTTAAAAATGCTTCTCTAAAATATGAACAGGATTTCTACATAAAAAGAACCAACTGTTACTTAGCAGAGTATTACTTTAGTTTTTCACCCATTCATGTACACTAATGAGTCCATATTACCACATCAACGTAATAAGAAAAACAAGCTACATCTTGAAACAGTGTAAAGCACCTACTTAAAAGACTGTGGAAAAACTGTGAAAAAATGATTGCTCGCAAGCATAGTTTGAAGACACTTGCCTTTGCCAGCATTTCTAGGAGGAAGAGGAGGAGCATCTGCAGTTGGAGAGGTGGGTGAATCTGTGCTTGTAGAAGCAAAGATCTGATTGGTAAAAGCTCCATAGGAGAGTCTTTGCTTGTCTCTAGGAGTGCTAAATGCAGGATGAGTCATTTTGTCTTGGGGAGAAATGCTTGAAGAGTGACAAAAACTTTGGGGTCTTGGAGATCTTTCTTTTTTTATAGGACTAGGCTGTGAATAGAAAAACAAATACATTATACAGCTGTCTAAATACTAAATATAGTTAATATGTTTGGGAAAGAATATAACAGAACATATTCTAGTGAACATGAGCATAATTTCTTTCTTTATTGGACAAATAAGCCCACATTCCTCCTTTTCTCAATGATCCAACCTGAAAGATCCTCTCCTCTAACTGAAAAATAAAGATTGTAACATCAACAAATCATCACGTACGCCGTTAGATTTATTCTTAAAGCAGTAGACACAATAATATACTAAATAATATGTTAGTGAAAGGCTAGTAAAGTTTTTAGAATATAAGAGTAATTTTCAGTTCAAATAGCTCTTTACTCAGACCAGACAGTTATCCTCAAAGATCAAGTATATTACCCCACTGACACATATTAGAAATAAAATAACCACTTCTGACACTAGATTTATTTGTTGACTGAACTAGCAATATATTCAGTAGTACACCTCTTCTTTAAACGTATATAGTTGCTCTTTGAAGAAATTTTACACAGCAATTTTTGACGGCTGTACATTCATAGCTGCACATGGAGCACAATCTGTTTCATTGTAGCTCTGGTTCAGGCATGCTATTATCTCCAATACAGCATTAGTCATCCTCCTGAGGCTCCTTGCACAGATAATCATTTTGTCTCTACTGTCCTTGAGGACATGTAAATTATTTTGGTTTCTGAATTTTTCAGTCCCAAGTGTCACAGAAAGTGAAAAGTTGACCACATTTCTTTCTACAGCACCCATATAAAATAGGAGAGGTGTATTTGCATTTATTACAGAAACAGAGCACAGAGTAATTAACTGACTTGCTAAAGTAGGACACTGAAGCTAAATTTTCACATGTTCTAAGATGGCAATTATCCCATGCCCTCAAGTTTTGTCTTTCCATTACTTCTTTTTTTAATCAGGAATAAAATGCACAGCACAGTTTGTGAAAAAAATAGAGTTATTTATTCAACAACTAGGTTTTTAATTAATTTATGGAAAAAAAAGCTTTGGATTTCCTCCAGCTAAAAATTAACAACCTAGAATTCAGAAGGGGACAAAATGACAAAGTAATCTACATTTACTGATTTATCTTATATTGTATGTCTTGTCAAAGCAAAACTTCTGAACCTTGAGTCCATAATAACTAGGTTGACAAAGTGTATTCAAAAAGCACTTCGGCAGTCTTTAATACAGGCCTCAAAACTAGCTTTTTTTCCCCCAAAAAAAATCTATGAGAAAAAAAAGGTTAAAGTGGGTCTCTAATTTCTATTCCTTTTCCACAGAACAGAAATTTTGACAGTTTTTGTGCAAAGCTGTATCAGTAATTCATGCTCACCTTATCATCTAAGTCATCATCACTTTCATCAATTTCTTCCTGCCGAAGATTCCATTCATACTCTACATGGACATGTGGGTTTAGCTTTCCTGCCTTGGCTTGAGAAAGCTGAAAGAAATAACAATTCTTGTTAAAATACTTGCTGTTCCTGTGGTGTCAACGAGTTCGTTTTGTAACAGCAAGCAATAAACTGAAATATTTACAGGTTTAAAACTTTTCCAGACATTAAAAAGAAACAATTTCAGGGCAATCACACAAACATCCTTCATTTATTTGAGGTATAGAAGAACAGCTAAAAGGCAAAAAAGGAATGTTTTCTCAAAATGGGTAGAAGTTGCCATGTTTGACAAGCTTTTGAAAAGATGACATGAAGAGAAGGTATAGGCACAAAAGCAGAATGCATCTGGACCCCTCCTTTCCAAAAAGGAAAGGCAAAACCTATTTATAAATTCTATTTACTATTACCCCTCCAAAATCACAATCCTTGTGTTGGAATCAAAATAAAAGGTATTTATCCTTTATTTAAATATTTCCCTCCCTCTCACTGGATGAGGCCAATGTGTCTTAAGCACATTCCTCTACTTTGCCAGCCCAAATAATGTATTCACATTCTTTAAAAATCTATTACTTCAACGATCAGCAAAAAAAGAAAATTGCAGTTCATGATTATTCTGAGGAGATAAATTCTCTTTTTCAGGGCTTAGATTTCCCACCATTATTTATTCCTTCACATCTTTTGAAATGTAGTCTACTTGGTACTAGTTGATTCAGGAGAGCCTTTAACCATCTTCCCGAAATAAAATTTGGAAGAAAGTAAGTATTTTCAATCTGTTACGTAAGTATTAATGAACCCACTTGAGTTCAAATTGAATTTAATTACACAGTTAAGACTCCAGCTACGCAACAGAAATTAGCTTAGTACATCTACCATATCACAAACATCTAGATATTTATTTTGTACTTTTTTATTGCCCATGGTAAACATATGCTCATTCATATTTCTTTTTACTCTTAAACTTATCTCATTATCACTTTTGAGAAAAATGCAGAAATAATTTTTCTTTTCAAAAATGAAAAAAGGAGAAAAGGTGTAAATGCTCTATTAGTTAACTGAAATAATCAGTGAGCTATTAGCAGAATTTCGATTACAATAATTGAAACGATTAACTGCTAGATAAGCTCACTGATAACATCCACCTGTTTTTGTTTGTTCTACAACACAATCAGTTTTTGGTCCACATTAATGGCAGATGTTACTTTACTAAATATATACTGCAAAGAAAAAAGCAATCCATACCAATTGTGTGTTGCACAGCTAACCTTTTTTTCAGCTGACAGAATACTCAGAACACTGGAAACTACTTACACAGCAGACACGGGAGTAATTGAGAAGTCAGTGAGAGTACCACCTTATCAACCATAGCAAAATGTTGACTTGCATCCCCAGAAAAATGGAAAATTATTCTGAATTGTGAAGGACAAGTTCTCTTGATTAGGCAATAATTAATTAATACATGACAAGAACTTTCAATTGTCAAAGGAAAGGTATTAAAATTACGAGCTGCAGAGAAAAAGTAAATATCCTCTTTGGATCATCAAAATGAGCCAAAAAAATTTTGAGAAATAGAATTAAGCAGCAAGTGACAACTGTTTTGTAAATTCTGGTTTTGTCTTGAATGTGAAACTGCGACACTACTTAGGCTTTTTAATCCCTTGAGAGTACTTGAATTCACTTGCCTACTAAATGCATGCTGGTGAGAGGCACCTTAGAGGGCTAAGAACAAGCAAGCTTGTTGGTCTCATGTAGAATCCTTATTCCTGGCTAACTGCTTCAGAAGAGTACCTGGGAAAATCCTTTAACTACCACCTTTATTTCTTGAACTCCAATAATTTTATTGAGTGGCATCTGTTAACATCACTCATACATTCTCACAATTCCGGAAAGTTTTTGCTCTGATCATATTCAGTAGAGGGACAAAGTCCCACAGAAGCTGGTGTTTTACATTTTTTGATACCCTAACTTCCAGACATGACACTTTTGCTTCTTTCTCCTTTGAGGAGGCTTAATTACAAGTTGTTTCAATTCCCCTTGTAAGAAGGCTTTCACCATCTCTGAACTATCTGTCCCATTAAATAAACTGGAAAAAGCCAAAGCAGGAAAAGTCAAACAAAGATCCAGACCTAAAAGGTCTTGACAGATTTAATAGTTCAGGGGTTGTTTTGAAGTCCTGATAGAAATGTCTCTAAGAAGAACTTTTGAGGTGATGAAGCCCAATGTCCTAGAATGATGCATTAATTAGGATTCAAATACCTGACCCTCCAGTATTTAAGGTCTTCAAATACAGTGGTTAAAATAACTAAGTATTTCCAATAGAAGTAAGATCTTTCACTTAAACTGTTACAAAGAAAATGACTGTTGTGTTTTGAAGTTATGTATGGTAGGGCCTTCAGATCAGCATACAGCCAGCTGGCAGCAATACCAAGTTTGAGATACAGTGGTAACGATATGCTAAGTAGATCACATCTTTAAAGAAGTAAACCTCCTCCTCCCTCTGGCCTTTTCACCCCCAGTTCTTACCAGTTCCTCACATTGGACAGCTTTCACTCTTTTTGCTGTGTCCAGAGCTGTCTCTCCAGCTTGGTTTACTACAAAATTAACAATTAAAAAAGACAATGATTTTTTGAGATGTCTAAAGAATCAATTCATTAAGTTTCACTATTTTTAGCAGAGTAACTTCTAAAAGTGATCAAAAACGTCTATTTACTCTATAGCAGCTGCAGCTCTTTAAGATTCCCCTCTAAGTGCTCATGCATTTCATGTATCATCAGGTTCTTTCTGAACAGCAGCATCTGCTGGGACAGTTCCCAAATCCCTCCTAACCATCCTAGCAGAGAATATAAAGAAATTTAGTCATTTCAATCTCCACTCAACTCCTTTGCCAGTAAAACTCTTACATGAATAAGCCGGAAAAGCAAGCAGACAGGGTAAGATAGCTTAAAAAAAGAAAACTATTCTAAGATACTAAAAAAAAAATAAAAAAGGCAAATGTTGCTCCAAGCATCTTTTACTTTGATTAATACATAGCGGTTTGAAGCCTGAACTTGAAGACAGAAGTCCTATTCTAAGATGACATTTGAACAAGAATAATTTTAAAACTTTCTAGCTATTTTATCTTTATAAAGGCTATAAAATGTTTTACACTTTAAAATAACGCCTGCTCAGAAAGGTGGTATCTAAGCACTTCTAGAAGGTCCTCTGGCACAACATCTAATGGGATCCTTCCTAGATGCTCAGTAGCAAGTCTCAAGAAACAGAAACAACCCCCGAACCCCAACCTTATGTGGACAAACCTTAGGTAAAATTTATTCTTACAGTATAGCTTTAAATGCCATGGAGCTGGAACAGAATATGCTGTACATGATATCCAGATTGTAAAGCATTTGTGTGATTGAGAACTGAAAACAGTCAAACTTGAGGTCTCACAAGAAAATATGTCTGTGTGTAATATTACATACCGAATGCTAGTCATGAATTCTAGAAAATACAAAGCAGTCATCTAAAAAAGCCTATGAATTTGAAAGAATTAAGATCCCTAGAAGAAGGAGGGCTCCTTATGGAAAGATCTGAGATGGTTCAAGAGTTTTAATATGAAAAGGAATGAAAATACAATATTTCTTAACTGAAATTAACACAGAGATAGCTTAAGAGACTACATAAATTCCAAACTTTCAACCTTCAAGTATAAACCTGATGTTTCAAGGCCTAAAGAAGATACGCAGCTCCTATGTGAGAGCATTTAAAAAAAAAAAAAACAAAAAAAAAACCAACCCCCAAAAAACCCCCACAAGACCCAAAAAGGTAAGAACACTCTTCTGGCATCTACCTAGGAGAGAGTTCAATGGAAGGACCAATAAACAGGCTTAAGCTTGTTCAGATAGTTTTCCCATTTTCTTAATTAGGGACATATCTGCAAAAAAAAGGTCACATCAAATTCTTTGACTTATGATAATATTAGAACATATTTTAAGGATGTATGAAAAGGCCAAGAAAACCAATGACTTCTGCCACTGAGCTATGAACTTAAATTCATGCAGCAGTTTTTTTACTGGGCAGTGGAGGAAAATGATGGTGATGAGGAAAGGGAGAAATAAAAGGTCATACTCTTCAGTTTGCACCAACTATTCAGAAAGCTTCCCTCCTATACCAAGAACTGACAGAATGCAAATGTTTATTACAGACATGCTGATGACACTTAGCTCCTGAGCCTGACAAGCTGGATTCATGGAATATCTTCCCAACTCTCAAAATATGGCAGAGAAAGGAGAGCATCTAGTAAACAAGAGATTATTCTAAGTCTGAGCAAACAGTTTACAGAGATTCTATTTTTAATTAAACTTTTGCTAAGCCATGATGAAAAATGGACTGATGTAGGTACAGCAAATGTTACACCTATCTCACACATGAGGATGGCAAACAGAAGAAGAAAGACAGCTGAGAAAACTAATCCCTTCCCCAATCAGCTACAGTGGTGGCTAGGGCATGCTGGGTGAAGCCGCAGTGCCAACTAACATTAATATTAAAAGAAGAATTAACTGTTGTGTACACAAAGCCCACATACATCTAGAGTGGAATTAGTGTGAGCAGTCATTTGGAGCATAACAATATATAAGTACTAGATGAATTTTACAATATAAACAACAAACCTAAATTCCAGGACATTTACAATGCATCAGAAATAAAACTCTGCAGAAGAACTAGGGTTTACCATTATTATTTCATATTTTGTCACTATTATCTTCAAATAATTTAAATTCCATTTCTTAACTGAATGCTTCCCTTAGGCTTGGTGGTGGTAAAGTCTTCATCTTTCTAATACAGTTTTATTTTTCCTTTTAAACATTTACTTAACAGAGTGAGACATAAATAAAAGTGGTTAAAATAATGGAAAGAAATTTTAGGAAATTTTTATTTCCTAGTTTTAAATAATGAACTTACCTACATCAATAGTTGGCTTCCCCCTCAAAAGCAATTTCAAACACTCAGGCTTATTATACATACTGCAGTAGTGTAGAACCGTATTACCCAATGCTGTTTGCTTATCCAGGTTTCCACTAAACACAAAAGAAAAAACAACCAAGAAAAGTATAATATGCTATGCTATTCATTTCAGATTTAGCATCCCTATTAATAATAAATGCATAACTACTTTACTGGACAAATATGAAGTAGAAAGAGAAATAAATATTTTTAAATTAAACATTACTTTCAAAGACTATTAAGAATAGTTCCAAGCATACTGGAAATTCCTGAGCTGTGGTTGAAAAGGACTAAGCGTCTACAGATGTTCGTAAAAAAAAGAAAAAAAAAAAGAAACTCAAAGAACTCAAAGATTCAAACCTAACCCTTTGTAACGCTAGTTGTTTTCCACCTGCAACTTTATTGGAATTTCTTTTTTAAACATGCTAAATTAGCCCAATAAAAAAAATCTGAAAAATCATTTTGATACAGTTAGAATAGGTTAATAAGTCCCACGCATTCAAGGAACTATGAAGAGGGTGGCTGTGAGGATGCACAAGAGAGTCATAAGAAGGAATATAAGGATACACAGAGTCAGGGAAAGACAAGCTGTGCAAAGGGGTACTTCCTTCAGTTTTCAATTTCTAAAACAAGGTTTCTCAAAAAAAAGTTACTGACATATTGGGATCAATACAATACATTTATAAAAATGAAAAGAAAAGCTCAGAAGATGGCAGCTTTTCTTCCACTCAGTATTACGCATATTGGACAGTAAGTGCAGAGCCCATATGGTTGTAAAGATGCTCTTAAATTTGAGATTAAGACAAAAATACAGACAGCTGACAGAAACACATAAAAGATGATAGTTGTCTGAAGAAACTATGAAGCTTCATAACTAAACAAAATAATTTAAAATAATAATCCAAAATAACAAATCTTTTAATAATGCTCAAAATAGTAATTTGGGATTCTAAAACATTTTTTAACTTACGATCTCAAACAGCTTGCAAATATTAGTAGCTTATTTTTTGTTTTGTTTTATTTTTTACTTTAATAACACTCCTACAATAGTCAGCACTCCATTTAACATGAGGGATTAGTGGTAGAATAAAGTTTAAGTGAAGGATACACAGCTAGTCCAAGAGATGGTGTCAGGAACACGGATTCCAAGTCTGTGCTGTTACCAGAAGACCAAACTTCCTCTCTAACACTCCTATACACAACGCTACATAAACTATTAGAGAAGGGAAGGAAAAGAAGTAAGTGTTCACTGACTGCGTTTCAATACCAGGTATGACTTGCTGTGCTGAGGGAAAAACAAAAATTTTAAAAAATCCTCAAGCCTTCTCCCCGCCAGCTCAAGCAAGTTGTGATGAGTCTTCTGTATTTCCCCAACCCTCCTCTCTCATCGTTCTGCAAAAACCACCATCTGACACAGTAAGCAACTACTGCTTCTTTCACTTAACAGCATACTATAGAAGTGGACTGGAATTGATCTCATTTAATCATTACCTATGTTGTGAAATATATAAAAGATAATGCTGTTGTGAAATATATAAAAAATAATGTTTTTGTGAAATATATAAAAAATAATGTTATACCACTACACCTTTTTTTTAAAGAAAATGTTTTCATTAAGGTTTTTCACTTCTATGAACACATCTCTTGTCAACAACAGAAGTGGACTGGAATTGATCTCATTTAATCATTACCTATGTTGTGAAATATATAAAAGATAATGCTGTTGTGAAATATATAAAAAATAATGTTTTTGTGAAATATATAAAAAATAATGTTATACCACTACACCTTTTTTTTAAAGAAAATGTTTTCATTAAGGTTTTTCACTTCTATGAACACATCTCTTGTCAACAAAGAATAGCTCAGCCAATAAACTAGATGTTGAAAATCACTAGTTAAGAAGGTTATGCTCTCAATAGCTTTAATACAGTTTATTAACTATTAGAACACCTTTTTCAAAGTTAATTTAACTTCTATTCATAATTTTCTGAGAAGAAAGATCCTTGTTTTCTACTCTTACAATTTCTTTGCACATGTCCTGTATTTGGAATGTTTACTTGTCATCCCTCCTTTACCTGAACTATTTGTTTGTATTGTTTCATACTGTCATGCGTTCTAAATCAATGCTCTCTTTTGCTCTACATAGTTTTTCCTTTCAGCCTATGTTTATATAACTGCTTTCCATGTTTTTAATCTACACTTCTTTCCCTCCCTCTACTCATTGGGAGTACAAAGGTCAACTCAAAGGTATTAAATTATGCTCTTTTGAAACATATCTAAGGAGAACGATTATAAGTGATGAGCAAACGCTGTCCAAAGCACTGCAAGGATAGCTTTGAACATTTACATTTTTCATGCACAATGTAATGAAAAATTAGCAATCCATACCAGTTTTGTACAAGGAAGTCAACCAGATGGAGAGAGGTTTGGTCAGCAGTCCGGACTGCTAAATGAAGTGCTGTTTCACCTGGCTCCTAAACACAGGTAAACAGAGTTAGATTTTTGTGTCTTGCTTCTGCAAAGCTTGTAATATCAGACCTACTGAGATATATGTCACTCAGTCTTCTACAACAAGTCTTTCAACAGAAAAATACTATTAGGAAATCATGACAAAAACAGTTATTGCCCTTCTGATCTCTGAAAGACACCATGTGCTTCAAAGGAAACAGCATCACACTTTCTGAGATCATAGGTTTCTCAAAACCAGTATTCCCTTTTTCCCAGCTGGATGGAACAATCCTGAGGAGCCTTCAACCATTTTAGCTACTAGTAATTAAAAGGGATCCTGTCAATGAATACTGAGTGAGTTTACAGTACTTGTTGCTTTATGACACCTTGGTGAGCACCAAGCATAGCCACAACACTACCTCTTACAAAACCAGGGAAAAAAATCCAAAAAAATCATAGTCCTACATACATTAAATCTTTTACAGAATCACAGATTGGTTGAAGTTGGAAGTGACCTGCGCAGGTCATCTGGTCCAACCTCCCTCCCCAAGCAGGGCCACCTAGAGCCAGTGGCCCAGGACCCAGATGGCTTTTTGAATATCTCCAAGGATGGAGATTCCACAACCTCCCCGGGCAACCTGTGTCAGTGCTTGGTCACCCACACAATAATAATAAAAAAAAGAGTTTCCTGATGTTTAGATGGAACCTCCTGTGTTTCAGTCTGTACCCATTGCCTCTGGTCCTGTCACTGGGCACCACTGAAAAGAGCCTGGCTCTGTCTTCTCTGCACCCTCCCTTCAGGTATTTATATACATTGTAAGATCCCCCTGTGCCTTCTCTTCTCCAGCTTGAAGAGTCCCAGATCTCTCAGCCTTTCCTCATCCATCAGGTGCTCCAGACTCCTAATATCTTTGTGGCCCTTTGTTGCATTCTCTCTAGTATGTCCAAGTCTCTCTTGTACTGGGGAGCCCAGAACTGCACACAGTGCTCCAGCTGTGGCCTCACCACTGCTGAGTAGAGGGGAAGGATCACTTCCCTCGACGTGCTGGCAGTGATTTGTCTAGTGCAGCCTGGGATACCATTGGCCTTATTTGACACAAGGGCACACTGCTGGCTCACGTTCAACTTGGTGTCCACCAGGACCCCCAGGTCTTTTTCGGCAAAGCTGCTTTCCAGCTGGGTGGTTCCCAGCATATATTGGTGCATAGGCTTGTTCCCCCCCCAGACAGAGGATTTCTCTGTGCTGAACTTAAACTGAATCATACTTTATTTTTTTATATGTATATCATATGCATTAATGCATTTAAATGAAAATATAAATGCTGTTTAATTCCGTTTAAAAGTTGCATGACAAATTAATCTAAAACCAGATTTCATTAACTCCTGGTTAATGGACATTTAAACCATATGGACATTTGGTTTAAAGGACATTTTAAAAATAAAATTTTTAAAGGACATTTAAAAAGAAGTATATTACAGTACATATTTAGAATTAAAGTCACAACTTTAAATAAAAATGACTTTATTAAACATCAGATAATTTACAGTGGAGAATGCTGCTATAATGTCCTAACTGCAGACCACATTTCAATTGGTGTTCATACCTTTCTAGGTATCACTAACTGTAACAGCTGAGAAATGCTAAAGAACTAACTCTGTGGTAACTGCTATGGATGACAAATATAGAAAGTTTACCTTAATAGCTTGAGAATTTGTAATGTCTTTCCATGATAAGTACTCTGTGACATCTCAAGTGCTGAGACTATATTGAGCTTATTCCCTCTACTCGATACAGACAAGCACTCTGTCCTTTGCCAAGTTAGCTATTTTCACAGAA
Organism: Fulmarus glacialis; assembly: GCF_000690835.1. Classification (NCBI taxonomy): domain Eukaryota; kingdom Metazoa; phylum Chordata; class Aves; order Procellariiformes; family Procellariidae; genus Fulmarus; species Fulmarus glacialis. Next base: position 26,758 of record NW_009210074.1, read on the forward strand.
TTTGTTGAAAACATTCTCTGAGATGTCTCCAAGTTGGGTTCAAAAGTAATGGGAGAAAACATTGCCGACGAAGTGGTTACACAGCATCAATTATCTATAAAAACAGGTTACGTTGCTCTTGAGCAACATTTCTACATGGATACTTAAGGGCAACCGGGACTGATTTTTCTGACAAACTGTTACTGACTTCAGAAGGAAGATCAAGTGTTCAGAACTTTATTAAAAATTAAAAAAAAATTTCTCTCTTCCTGGTTAAAAGAAATTGTACTTCTGTAAATGTTTCATCAGAAGCTGTGAAGGCATCAGATTTACTCTTTCTTCATATAGAGCAAACAGAGATTTGTATACAGTCAATAATGTGTTCCTTCAGCAATTACTTTAAAAGCAGATATGATACTGGCTGTGATATCAGGTGACCCTGGGTTATCAAGTCAAGCCGTCTCTCTTTGGGCCTTTTCCTAAAAGAAACATACTGCAGAACAGGTGCTTTTCAACATACTACAGTTCAGCTAGAACAGCGTATGGTATTACTATTGCATTTCACCCTCCTTTAGACCAATTGATGACAATAGATAGTCGTCTTCTCCCTCCCCACAAGGATGCCATATTAAGGAAAGGAAGAAAAAACCCATCGTTTTCATCTGTTATTTCTCTTGTTTTAGCATCTAAGGTAGCAGCCCTGGGTCCTGGACATTTTACAAATACACATTATTTAAAATACTCTGCTTTGTTTACCTGATAAGCTTACCTGTCCAGGCTCTAACAGTGGCTCCATTAGCTCTACCCCCTCTGCATAGACTTGAATTAGTGCAAGTAAATCCCTGGATTTGACAGCCTCAAGTAATTCACTCAGTTTAGCTGCTGCAGATGCACAAGTCTTCCTAGAGAACTTATGATCTACATATTTAGCAGTGATAAATTCTTTACGTGCAGTCCTGTGGAGTGTGAAAATAGAGCTTGGTTTAGAAATTTTTAGAAAAATGGGTCACTGATTTAAATTTAAAATCACCTTGCCTAACTCAGGAGCTCAGAAGGGAAGAGGAAAACTCAGATAAAGACCGTGTTATTTATTATTATAATGCATGTCTTTCCTGCAAACAAGCCCAAAATAAGGTACATATTAAATTTTATCCTGCCTTCTTGTTACACACGAAAATTACTCTGACTCTGGGGACTAAGACCAACAAAAAAGCAAAGCCTGAAGTGGAAACATATCCACATATTAAAAACGGGATAAGCATGAAAAACATGCTAAAAACAAGATAAGAGAAAAAATACTAAGTCAGCTAGAAAACAGCATAATAGGTTAAAAGGTCTTCTGTGGCAAAACCACATCTCTTATGCTCTCTGTGCAATTTCTACACCAGGGAAACGAAGAAAAAGCTCGTCACCATCTCAAGACAGTACCTGAATGAATCATCATTTAGTCCAACTGTGTGTATTACTTGAGGATACACTACAAAACTCAAAAACATTCAAGATTCAAAATAATGAATCTTGAAATCCAAACTTAAAGTTTTCTGCACTGAGAAGCTGAGGTAGTTAAAATATGACTACATGACAAGAGACTGAACTTCTAAGAAACTCCACAGTTGGAGTAAAAAACCCCAGTCTTCTGCCATCCTAGCCCTTCTCTGGCTTGGCTACTGTTTAAGATACTTTACATCACACATATATTCCACAGTAAACTTAATGTTAAAGAATTTAGAGATTCAAAACTTACATATCACTTGATGGACTGGGTTTAGGTGAAGGACTAGGTAAATTCCCTTCCATAATATCATTAAAACTAGTATTTCCTACATTCTTGGCCAGCTGCAATAAGAAAAAAAAAAAAAATATATCTGAGGGTGGGGTTTTTTTGGGTCTAACAGCAACTTAAAAACTGGACTATTAATGTGCATTTTCCACACTACTAATAGAAGACAGAACACACAGGATTGCAAAATTAAAGCACAATGATTACATTTAAATATAAAGCAATTAAAAAATATTTTGAAACGTTAATCCTATCATCCCAGAATTTGTACAACAGGCTTCACAGTCACAGCTCATTATTTGTATTTCAAGACAATCTGCCCCCAATATAAAAACAGAACAGCAGCATGAACACTGAAGCAATGCTAATACACTGATCAGGAAATTACTTTTTGAAAGAAGCTCAGACCTACTGGAAAGTCGTGCTTAGTAAAATATGATTTAAATTAATAGTAACTTTGTAAACAACTCAAGATTTCAAAAAGAGTACTAGTGCTAATGTTAAACCTATACACAAACCCAGAACTGCCTTCTATCTTCTCTCAATTTTTCCATACAAAATTTCTGTAACAAGTGTCTTCTCAGGCCAAACACAGTTGGGGAGATAAACCTGCTGTAACTAGGGGGGGGTTGTTTGTATCTTTTTTTCTTTGTTTTTTTTTGGTAGTCTCACATCAAATTCCTTTCACAACTTTAATGTTACAGGGTTTCTTCCATCAAATCAAAAGATTCATCCAGCATTTTTCTGTCAAAATTAGCAAAGGTCATTCTCACTTGTCAAGTTAAATTAGCTTTTGGTTTTTTTAATCACATGAGATTTTAGACTGTCCTGATTTAGAGTCAAGATCAGCTAGTAACAGGCAACATTCTGATGGCACTAATCACAACTGATGTCAATATTCATTCTGCAAAACCTCAGGAAATGAACATGAGAAGTGACAAATAGTCAAAAGCATCAGTAATACATAATAGTAAAAACCCTCCTGTAAGATACACACAAAAATATGAAGACGACATTCTGCAAAATCATACCTTGAAAGAAATTAACCTTAAATTATACACCTGATATGTTTCCTATATACAGGTCAACATTTGACTAAAAAAAAAAAAATCCAAATTAAAAAAATTTACCAAGAGTTCAGACGTTCCTAATTTGTCTAATTCCAAAGACTGGATTCGAGAAATATGAACACCCATTTCTCTGTGTATTCCAGAACACTCAATGCAGGTTAAAATGCCCAAATTAGTTGACAGCCATGTTGGATCTGCAGAATTGAAAAACAAAATATTTAATCAAAGTCCAAGAAAAGGTTTTCAACGGTGGTAAGAAATCCCAATGTATTCTGAAATGATTCCTCATTTAATTTTTTAACAAATGAAATAAACTAAGAATATTGCATACTTTTCTCCAAACTGCAGTGCATATTTAACCATAAATTGCTACCAATTAGAATTAAGATTTTTCAGATTTCGGGACAGTCCCAAAAGCACTGAATTTAGACTTATAAATCCATACTGAATGACTGTATTTCAATACATTTAGGATTTGTTTCTTGTAGAAAGAAGGTAAGGCTTTTGTTTCCTGTTTTTAAAAGGAACAGATCTCCTAAATTCCACTGTTGGCAACCTCTGAAGTTTTAATCTTTATTTCTTAAACTTTAAATAGTCTTTCTTCATAAAAAATTAACCATAGCATTTTCCAATATGTAAAATAATATTATGCTGTAGAAAATTTAAGGAACTCTGACTAGTCCAGCAAAAAAAAAAAAAAATTGCTGTCATGGAGGAGATCTGCATGTAATATTTGAATAAATCTTACACTATAATGCTACATAAGAAGCAAGACCAGTTTCTAAGGAAAAGAAAAAGCTCCAGACATAGTTTGTATACATACATGTCTTCAGATTTATCTCTTCCTTGATCTTAAATAGTAACCGATAAAGCATTAAGTCAAGAGTTTTAAAGCAGCAAGCTGGGGTGCAGGAATGAAGCTTAAAACTTCACTATAAATTACCAGATGAATGAGAACTGTAATCCAAAGTTTCTGTAGTAGCTTTACATGATGAAGTAATTGAATGAACCAATTCCAGGATTTGGCATAATTATATTCCACTTTGCATTTTTATCTAGGTATTTCTTATTTGGATCAGTAATGCATCAGTAAGCAACTTCAAGATACATACTGTCTACTCAGTTCCAAATCAGTATCACCTTCTTGATAGTGTCTCTTTAGATGTGAAAGCTGTAACAGCTGCCAACTACCATATCGATTCAATAGTTCTATGGTAAGTTGACTCTTCTCAAGCTCTAAGCGACATACAACTGACCTGTAACTCTGTACTTCTGAAGATATAATCCGATAGGATTCCAACTCTGGGTCTCATTCTTTGCACAAGACTACTTATTCCGCCTCTGAATATTTTTGATACTGCAATTTCAGTAGTCCCATGCCAAGATAAAACCTCAGAGGAAGATCCTGGCCAGGTCAATTTTCCACAATCATTGTCTAAGCATTACTCACTTCTACTTAGTAGCATGCACAGGATCAGTGATGCCAAGCAACTTCCATTCAAGTGCAACAAGCATCTAGAGACAGTGCAACAAGAACAGTTCAAACTCCAGAGGGGCTTGAACTGCTGGAAGTAAGCACAGACAACACACAAAAATATTTTAGTGAATTAAACAGAACTAGTGTATGAAAGTCATATTTGTTCTTTTAAAAACAGGTTGAAGACTGATCAACACATCACTTAGAAAATTAGTTTGCACTCTACAAACACTTCTTTAAAGAAATTACTTTGCTCCCAACAAGAAGTTGATGACATTAACAAATTGAGATACCTGGTGAGCCACAATCACAACAGACTTCATTTCCGGGTAATCTCTGTATGTCATCAATAATGGCTTTTGTCAGATCCTCTAAACTGTTTTCCCCTGTGCTCTGCTCTCCACGGAATGCCATATTTAATGCTTCTTCTTTGCTGTTAGTCAATACTGATATCCATCTAGCACAAGATAAAGACCTTAATGAAGATCTGCATTTGCAAATTCAAGTTAATCTATAAACTATAAAAAGCTTGCCAGGAACAAAATATTAGTGGGAATACAGGGAAGGACTCTATTGTGGGAGGGACTGAGTGGGGGAAAAAGTGAGAGATGGAAAGGGAAGAATGAGAAAAGACAAAGACAAAAAGTCTTAATTCTAATGTCCCTTTGGTGAACAATTTTAAAGTCAAAGCAGTACAGTTCTCAGGTTCCTCAAATAAGCAGAAGCTGTGGAAGAGAAAGGGTGCAATTAAGCTCCTGTAAATTTAACTGATTTAGAAGTAGATGCCTAAGATCTTCCTGAAGTCTACCCCATTATTAAAGGGGAAAATTATAACCACTACTTTCTCCACTGTGCATCTCTCTCTTCATAGAGGAGACAGCAAGCACATTTTGAAATGCGTTGATGTCTAGTTGCCTTTCAAAATGCAGGTCTCAGTGCACTAATCAGAGTCAGACTGTAATGTCCAAATTAATGAAAACTGCCATGGCAACAAATGGGGTAAGGAAAAGAAGATGACAGGGGAGTAACGATATCGACAGCCAACAAAATTTTAAGAGCAACTGTTGACTGCAACAAATCAAGACTCTAATGATATTTCAGGCACTAGTTCGCCCCCCCCAACCACTCTGCAAGTTTTTGTTTACACAATAATGTTTTAATTAAAAACAAACAAAAAAAACCTCTCAGTGGCTGCTGCCCTACAAGTGGAAGTAAAGAGGGGAAAGTGGTTATACTAAGGACAAGCATATTACAGATGCAGTGTTACCTAATTTAGAAAAAGAGCAAGTTAAAAAAAAAATCCTCCTATGTATAGTGACTTTAGATGTTTTTAGATCTACTGCAAATACACTTTTTTTTTTTTTTTACACAGAAATATTTTAAATTGGCAGTGTCTTCAATCCATTTCCTGTTTACAATATCACAATTATCTGCAATCATCAATCTTTTGAAATGTGCCAAAACGGCTACGGTCATCTAAACAAACTAATAGAACTTCAGATTGAAATTCATAATTTCTCACTGAAATAATAATGCAAAGATAAACTTTAAAGGATTTCAGAGGGAAAAGTATGTATATAAAATTGCAATACAGATTCAGAGCCTGAACTGGTATATGGGCACCCTTTATTATACACTTCATACACATACGTTTTTAAAATTTTTATGGGCAGAGAACAATCTAAGAACTTGTACTTAAAAGAAAATGCTTAAAAAATTATTGAAAAAAATCAACCTTAAAAATAAAAGACAAATTGAAAGATTTGAAAAGAATTTGCTCCATAATCTACATGCTGAAAACAAATATATTTAAATTAATCTCTCTCTTTAGCTATATGATACTAAATAAGAACCCACACTAGATGGCATTCTTCTGCAATTTTTCTGATGAAATCCAATGTTACTAAAAAAGTAAGAGGCGGCAGTGTCTTGCTTCTAATATTATAATAATGTTCTGTTAAACACACAGAGTAAAATAATCATTAAACTCAGACAGACAACATTTATTCTGACATTCGTTGACAATTTCTTTCAGGGTCACAATTTGATTAGTTTGTTAAAAATGCAGAATTTGAATAAAACTCAACTCTGCAGTAACAACTAAAAAAATTATTAGATGCAATTAAAATAAACACGACATGACTGAGCCAGCTGTTAGTTTGATAGATTTCCATATTAAGAGTTTCTAAACTGTAACTTATTTTGGTTGCACTTCCTCAGCTAGAAGGAACCCACTGTCCAAGTCTGCATGTCAGTGGTGTCATCTGCGAGACAGTCAGAGCAAGAGGCACCACAGTGTCAGCTCTTCCCAGACATCAGCAGCAAGGCCCATTTAACACAAGCACAACAACAGACACATTATTAATGACTAATGCCATTTATACAGGAAGTCCCCAGTTGGTCACCAGGCCTTCCTGGCAAGCTGTACACTCAAAAATAAACAATTCAAATCAGTAAACATGGTATATTAACTCAGTATTAACAGTTTATAAAAACTGTCTTATGACTGCTCTTCTTCCCCTTTTTTCTTATCTGCACTAGTCTTTTTTTTCTTACTTTTTTTTTTTTTTTATAAATACATTTGCTTTATTTCACCACTGTCAAGCTAACAGTCAAAAAGCTTCTGGTAATACTTCATAGTGTTCTTTCAAATAATTTAAAAATTACTCAAGTCTCACAGAATTGCTTTGTCTTCTATCTAATACAATAAGACAGGTTGTTCCATCTTCTACTACACTTTTCTGCGTCTCAGCAGTTTCTCATGGTCCTTTAAGGCATTCTGTTTGCTGGAGATTCCCACCTTTGAAGAAAGTCATGAGGCTAAACAAAAATCTGGCATCATGGGTGACTTCTGGATCCAATGAAGACAACTGAAGTATTTATTAACCTCCGGTGGACCAGACTCTCAGATTCCTCTTATTTTTCTTCAGTATTTCTAAGCCAATAAAAGCCCTCCCAGAATAACCAGGCTAACAGTTTTTTTGGTTTGCAATAAAAATTTATCTCTGTCTCTTCTGATAATCCCTATTGCAACATTGTTGTTTCCAGGTAAATGCATAAACAGAACACTAGCATAGTAATTTTCAAATTTCCAGAAACAACTTTTTTGTATGGAACAAGCAACAGATAGTATCAAGACCTTCCAACTCAGTCTTCCGAAAGTAGAAAATGTCTGAAGCCTGTTGCTAAACACTAGACTGAAGTCAGATCTGTGTTTCTTCATAGCAAAATTTCTGAATATTATATTTCTGTTTATAATCCAGGCTTTTCCTACACAAATGGATATACTCTTGACCTTCAAAAAGAGAGTAGAAAAGAACTAAAAGGTCATGTCCAGAGTCTATTTGGCTCTATCCACAATTATCAAAAAGTAGAAAGCATCTATTATTGTATATGTTAAAAAAAAAAATCTGGTTATTTTAGAGATCTGAGATTACGTGTTTTATAATACACACATAAATACACACACACATATACTTCCCCGCCCACGCATTAAGACAAAAAACCCAAACAAACTTCACCTTTTAAACCAACAAATATAGTAAAAACTCATTTATGGCAGAGACACAAAACCTTCTGACTCATCAAGTGCATTACTGATCAGAAGTAACAGTATTTTCTTCTTGGCTAAGAAACTTATTGGAATAATTAAGTTCCAGAATGAATGCTGTAAGCATGACTAGCAAGTTAGCTTTGCACTCCAAGAGCCAACAAAGCTGTGGAAGACTCTGGAAGGAAATAGCTGCATGACAAAGAACTCTCCAGCCTTCCCATTTCATTCATGCCTCTCAATGCTGAACTGTCAATGCCATTGCCTCCCAACACTACCAAACAACCGAAATACCCTGCAAACATTCCCTGTACCTTTAAAATACACAACTGAGCAACACAGTCTTCCATCAGAATATGGACATGCAACAAAAGAGCACAACAGTCCTGAAGAATGATGCAGCCTGGAAGGCTCAGGCTTGCTGCCCTCTTCACTAGTAACTTTATTCCTCAACTTATCAGGTGACGAGCATTAAATTGCAATGATCTGCGCAACACACTTTTGATGATACTGAGAGCAATATTCAGGAGGAAAAAAAGTGGTACATGGGTCTCAGGACAAGAAGTAGTTCTGATGTAGCAGGAAGAAAGATTGTTTTAAAGGAAATAATCTGGTTAGAAACATGCACTAATGAAGCAAATTACTAGATTCTGAAGTACACAAATCTCAGAGAACTGCTTTGCTGTTTATTTCTAGGCCTACAGTAGAAAAGGTCCATTATCTGTAATTATTTTCTATGTGTTATATGGAGATCTTTTATCTATTTATTATTTTTAATTTAACGGAAAAGGTACAATCAGGAGGAAAGGAAGTAACTGCAAAAGAGGGTTGACACAGAAGACTTAAGAATAATTTAAAAATATTTCATTTGAACCCTAATAACCTGATCTACTATATCATGCCAAGCAACTGCACACGAACCATGTGCTAGCAGGGTACACAATCTAAACGGGTTTTTGGTTGGTTGGGTTGGGTTTTTGTTTTATTTTGTTTTTAACGTTACAAGGTTTTCAAAGAGCCCTGAAGTGTGACACAAAATAGTTTACGCTTATAGATGCACAACGGCAGAAAAAACAGACAGTAGGCACTACAACTGCATTAACTGAGAAAACTATTTCCACTGTTACATGTGATTTCATACACCTCTGTTGGCAAAACAAACTTGAAAAAAATGTAAACATTCTTACGCTACGTATTCCTGTTCATCTTCTGCTTGAAAGTGGTATGTTCTGTTATCTGAAATAAATAAATACATCTTTTCATTTGGCACATGATAAATTTTAAAATATCTATATATTGTTACTAAAACCTGTTTGGCAACTAAAGCCTTGAAGAGCAATTGCTCTTAACCAGCAACATTAATACTTTATTCATAGCTATGGAAAACAATTCTAAAAGAAACAGAGAAAGATGAAATTGTGAATTTTGATTTACACCAAATGTATGTATTTCAAAAGTCTTATGTTTAGAAATATTAAAGAAAAATAAGCATATGAATCAAATTTTGTCCTTCTGTCCTTCAAATCTGAAACATAAGTAGCAGAAAAGGGCAAAATGAATTTGTTCCTATTATATACTTTTCCCTCCGTTTGGGTTAAGAAACTTCTTTTTATTAACCAAAGGATGAGATATGAACTGGGTATTATCCCTCACGTTCAAAGGTTTCACAGACTGCCCTTGTAAATATAGAATGTTGGAACTGTTTGTTGTTTAATACTATATACATAAAGACTGAAAACAGTAAGTTGACTCATCGACTTAAAAAATGTTTTTAAAATCAGACTGGATATAAATACCTGCTATACAAAACCAAAATGGGAAGAAGGGAAATCACAGGAGCTTTAACGTTGAGAAGACAAGTCACTACCAATTTTAGACAAACAGAACCATATTTTAAAAGGAGGATAAGAGAACAAGAGAAACTGGGTTCTCCCTGCCTTCCTCAACACCCCAAAGAGCACTCAAAAAGCAGAACAGACAATGAAGGAAAAACAAGATGAGGCCTAAGGTGTTTTCCATTTCCTGGTGGATATAGCTTATGCATGTTCCACTAAGCTGTTAAACATCTCTCTGAACTTAGGAGAACAGCACATATGCTGCATTTTATGGCTTGTCACAAATGAACAGTATTTATGTCACACATACCCACAAAAAAGGTTCTTTATTCATTTGTCCATTCAACCCATCTTCAAACCTAGCAGGATCTGAACACTCGCAAGGCACTGCATGTATCTGGCTACACACTTGAATTTTGAACAGTAGCCTTATTTTTACTCAAAGTATCTTGCGATAACATTTTTAGAAATCCCACATAATGCAAGATGGTACTACAGTTGCTACCTACGTGATATTAGATCAAAAGACTTTTTATCTTCAGCATTTGGCTTCACCTGGCAGGTCAATAAATTCAGTTTAGCTGGTTGCCTATTGGACTAAAAAGAAAATTTATTTTACTTTAAAAATGTCTTGATTTAGGATTATTTTTCCTTTCTGGGGAGTGGGCATGTATGATATTAATTTACAGCACAGGCATGCATACATGTACACCCTCAAAACCCTTGAGACAAACATGAATTTGTCTGACTTGGTCTGTCAGAATGCACAGACTGCTAAATCTAAACAAAATTAAAATCTTCATAGCAACTCTTCCTGACTATTTGGAAGGGATTAAAGGAATAAACTTTAATTTAGAACATGCTGACACTGAAGTTTTTTATTGTATTTCACAAACAATGGTAAAACTATTATGCAATTTTTCATTACAGCATGCCCATATTCCAACTTTCCTCCCATTTTAAATAAATCAAAGATACAATCCTAAAACTTTAAGAGGGAAGAGAAGAGATCTGGAATTTCAGAATTTGGAATAAATACAGCTACTAATATTCTCTGCTGTAATTAGGTTACTTAAGACATGATGTGTCTTTGAAGTATTTTGGGTTTATACAGGTTTATCAGAAACCACAGAGATACTGAATGAAAGCTACTACAGCTGGCAGATATAAACTGAACATGAGATGTCAGTTATCAGTAAATACTTCTGAACTGAGTTTTGGAAGTGTTCATGTTAGAAACTGTAAACCAAATATAAAAGTAATGCAAAACCAGCAAACAAAAAAAAAAATCTCTAAGTGCATTTACCACATTGTCAAATGTTTGTCAGAACAAGCTCATCAACACAATATTTTTAAGGCTTAAGGAGCAACAATTCTTTGAAGGAGTAAATATGCGATTGGAGTCTCAGTTTTCAAAGTTTAGCCTTGAATAGGCTGTCATGATCTGAACTCTTCATCACTGAAAAAATGAAAGTTACTTTCCTCTTGGCACTGCAACCAAAAAAAGCAATTGCGCTGCTTTTACACAGCTACATACAAGAAAAGGAAAACTACAATCAATAGTGCAATTCAAAGAATTCTATATTGGCAAGTCTTAAGCTTGAAAATACACGTTTGTTTTTTTTTTACATGGTGATAACTGAATCATTACTAACCTCAGTATAAATAATTTACGCAAGTGACTCCTCAAAGGAGGCGAGGATTATCTTCCTAGCCATTAAAAAAAAAAAAACAAAAACAACACTCCAGTACAAAGTGTAGGGACTTCCCTTTAACTTGCTTAAGATAGGTAGTTAACTTTAGACACTGATACTCATGGCCCTCAGTGGAATTTGGGGCGGAGGGGAAAAAAGGGTGATGAAATGGGACCATCCCCTTTGCAACAAGTTTGTGTCATACTGCCGCAAGACAATTTTAGGACTGCCTGCACCATGACAATGTTGCTGTCTCCTCATGATTTAGCATTCCTAGGAAGATACTTCAGATATATGTCTGATTCCCAGAACTCACTATGATCAAAACTTTCCAAAATTTCACAGTTTTAGTTGAAAGCACTCAAAATATTAACACATTCACTCATCTGTCAGACTCTATCAATAACATCTAGTATAAAAAACTTCCCAAGTTTCCAAATTATGTTCTTCACAGATATACTATGACAATCCTTATGAGCAAAACCAGTTGAAGTATTAATTGAAAAGTCTATTCAATATATTTGCCATTTTCTTTTCAAACTATTGATAAATACATATAAGTATTAAATCAACTGCCATAAGCTATAGCAGTGGGAAAAAAAAATGAAGAAAAATTTTAGACGGTTAAAGAGTTCACTTACTTCATACAGTCCACAGGAAGTTTTAAAATTAATTTCAAACCAGCCTTTATTCCCATTTTCTCACTCTGATTAATTGAACAATTTTAAATTTTTTTACAAAATGATTGTGTAGGCATTAAACTGTTTTAAACAGTTAACGTCCTATGTAGAATAAAACATCTGTAATACAGTCATCTATGTATGAGCTAGTTATTGGTCTTCCAGTACAGTCAACAGCCAGAATTGAGTTTATAACAAGACATCTGACCAATTCTACCCAGACTCCTTTGACTACATTGACCACCTCCCCAGTGGCTAAGAGAGAAGTCTACAGGATCTTGCTCTGATGCAGACAGCTACACTATAGACACTTCATTTTATTCAGATGAATCACATCCCGTATCTCAAAGGTATAGTAAGAACCGGTGTACTGCTCCATTTAACCTGAAGTACTGTTCCCACTAGTGGTCAGCAGCAGACAACTAGGAAAAATTTTAACAGAGCAAGTATAACAATACTTCCCTAAGTCAGTCTCCAACTTCTGATAATCCACAGAACTTCAACAGTTGGAAGCAGAAGCGGCATTTTTTTTTTAATAGCAGATTAATACCAACAGATTCACTGGGAAAGGATAATGTTAATTTATTATTTTAATAAAAAGGCATAAAAATAACTTACCGTTGCATGTGATATGGTAAGAATTCCATTTTTAACAGTGCACTTTCTTCTTTGCCATACTTTCCTTAACCTACATAAGAACACCAACAAATTCAGTGACTAGACATGATTTCAAAACACATGTTAATCCCATTAACGTTTTGAGAAGATTAGCCTTGAGAAACAGATGCAGTCAAAATTTTACTAAATGCCTCATCAGAAGTAACGTGGAGATTTATGGCAGGTCTTAATCACCTTTTAGAGACTTATAAAGCCAATAGCTTTCTTTTTAATTGACTTTTTTTTTTAATGATTGTTTGTCATGCTTTTTAGATTTGCTAAATTAAATTCAGATCTGTGTTCAGATTTGAACTGTGAAATTCTTGAGTACTTGTGGCACATGCATTAGGGGAATGTACCTTAAGCACCCACAGTAGAAAACAATAAAAATCAGTGCAGGAACATAGTAATAGTTCTCACTATGTATTATGCGCTCCAAGAACATACCCATCACTCTTCTTTAAAAGATAACCTTTCTTCTCACTGCCATATTCCTTATTCCCCTGAAGCTGATGCATACTATATCCTCCTTGCCTGCTCTGTGAATCCTAAAAAAGGGAAAAACACCATTAACGTTTCCTGATGTGCACAGTAAGTTTTCCTAACCTTTACACCTGTTTCACTTTATTTCTTTTCTCTACCACAACTTCACAAATTATTAAAGATTAAAAAAAAAAAAGAGAACTCCTAATGCACGTTTTACATCCATAGGAGAGATTGCTTTTACATCACGTGATCTTGAACTAACTGCATGTTCAAGATTCAATTACTTCATTAGGTGTTTGAAGTATAATATGGATGCAAATATGCATCTCAAAATAATGACTTCTTAAAATAGAAATTTAATATTGCATAATCTTATAATCAAAGAGTAAAAGGCTAAGATAAAATTTCAAAAAGAAAGCAACAGAATATAGCATGCATATATACAGAAAAACACATATATAAACAAACAAACAAAACCAAATGCTAATAATCACTATTTTTTTTAAAATCCAATTAAAAATATGTACACAGTTCATGAGTTTTAGAGAATGAAATCAACTGAAATAGCTTTTGGCCTGTCCTAGTGAAACAATTGAGTGAAATGGATTAACTTGTTATAAGCATATCAGAAAAAAAAATCCCCAAAAGTTCATGAAAACATTGACTTACTCTCCTAGACTTCGATCACGAAAGGCAAAAGCAATAGAGGAAAGAGAAAGCAAATAATTTACAACAAGAATTATTATTTTTTTTTAAAAAACATGTTCCTTGAACATAAATTTTATAGCCCTCTTATCTAGGAAAACAATTTTTCCCCTTTCTAACATCACTACTAGAAAGAAGGCAAGAATTACTTTTTTTAGCACACTGGTGCTTTTTCTTGTCAAGTAACAAAACATTGTAACAAAATTCTGTGCAACCTTGCATGTATGACATTAGCTTCATAAAAGCAACTAAGATGACTACAGGATCAAAGTTTACTAAACATCTCCAAGTCTTTATTACATGTAAATTGTCTAAAATGATAGCTATATTGTATCCTCCACCAAACTGGCGCTAATTATGAATTTCCACTGAAAGAGATCAGGCCCAAAGTTAACTTTTAATTTTTGCAAATCTATATAAAAAGGTATAATTAAGGACACATCGATACAGTTTTAAATGTAGCTGTGAAACAATTATCTGTGAAACAATTATCTGCAAAACATCTGACAAAATTCTACAAAAAAAAATTCCAAAGAATGGGAAGTTCAATTACTCCCTTGGCAATAACCTTTTCTCTTTCAAAGCAGTTTCTTACAATTTCCACAACCAATATATATTGAAGATTATTCTCTCCTGTTTTATTCAGGGTCCTTACAACTGTTTTTCATTTTGTACCAAATTTGGGATAGGAGTTTAGAGAGAAGTGCTTTGGTAAAACTGGCAGTTATGGTTGGAAGCAGCATGAAGGCTGCTATGTGCAATGTGCTGTCAGCAGTAAGTGTTTACACCATCACAGTATGCAGCTAATTTATTATAAGTACATTTCGAACCCCCATTGGAATTAGGGTGCTATTGGTCACAGCATAGGTAAGAACGTAATGAGATATAATTCCTGTTCCAAAGAACGTATCAGATGGAGATTTGGGGAAATAAATCAAAATGTAGAGAAACAGTTCACAAAACAGACACAAAAGATGATTCTAAAGACTAGCTATGTTCAACATAAAGTTGTTAAGTTACATTTGTACTAATAATTAATATACAAAAATAGGGAATAGAAGCCTGTATTAAAGGTCTGGTTTTCTTTAAAATTTAAGCTTCTTAACATATAAACATTTTTCAACATATAAAATAAATACTTTACGCAATTAAAATTACACTAGTGTCCCTTAAAATATTTTCCCCCAAAGCTTTAAACCATAGTCATTTTACAAAATCAGATCACTCTTGCGCAAAGTAACAGAAATTGCCATAACTTGATAATAAGACAGTACATAGTGGCAGCAGGAGACACTGCATGTAACAGAGCCACAATAAATTGTACTTCCCGCAGCGAAGCTACAGCACTAGCACTTCTGCGTAACCCAAGATTCAAAGATTGTCAAGATGTGCTCTTCCAAGAACCAGGTAATTGCAAAGATTACAGTAATAGTTTTTTCACCAATGAAAGGACAGGTATGCCAGCAAAATGTGTGAGAGCATTACAGATGTCCATAATGCTAAATAAGCACCTTGAATGCATGCAACAGTAAAACAGGAGTTGCATTATGAGACCTTGAAAGTGTAGGATATATTAGTGTTTCTTCCTGAAAGTATGGGTGCTGAAGAGTAATTTTTCCATACATATTATTTTTAATTCAAAGAGGTCCTAAATGCTTTAATATATTTAACAGCCATGCAGGAATCTCTTTTTGTCATCTGTGACAGCAAGGCTGTCTGAGATGGGTAGAAAATCTCACTTATCTAATGGCAACTCTAAAGAGGTTAAAGGTGGCAGAATTTACAATTTAGACAGAAATCACTAGTTTCAACTTCCTTGTCTTGCACAAAGGGTCAAAGAAAATTAAAACTACACACAACCATGGCCTCAATTATTTTATTATTTCAAACTGTTTCCCTGCCAAAGTAATTTTTGGTAAGAATACTTCTGAATCTTTACAAATCCACCAGAGAAAATCCCACTCAGTTCATGCTCTTCAATATTTCCATTAATCCATACATTTTCCAACGGTGAGATTATAATGCACTAATACAAGGGGGAAAATGTATTCTTAATCACAACCATGAGGCCATCTGTCACAGCAATAAAGCCCAGCTTTACGTACTTGAAGATTTGGATATACACAATGATGGAGAACTGACTGGGGAAACTCAGGCTATGTGTCTTCAAGTTTTGTTGTCACTTAACTAAGGAGTAATGAACGCTGGCATGCTATTTCAGGATTAAAACACTGAATACCTAAATAACAGACACATCGTTTTACCAAGCTCCGCATATCTGCCACTATCATTACGCTCTGACTCAAGTAATGTAGCAGAATCACAAGAGTGAAAGTCTTCATGTTGATTTTGAAAGAGACACTTGAACATCAGTGTGAGCAAATGGTTATTTTATCCAAAACAGTGGATTCTTTCATTAGAGCAGATCTCTCTCTCTCCCGTGATTTGCCTGAATGTCTGAGAATCACAACATTGCTCCTTTTCCTTCTAAGACACAATTTCAATTATTTTCAAGCCAAACACTTTATTTTTATACTTATAACTTTTTCTATAGTTATCATACATATACACACACAGTTTTTCAAGAGTCCTAGGATCTGTCTACACAATAATTAAAGTCATAAAGTTGCATAGTTTATTTTGGTGATGCCTAGGAAGCTACTTTATTACAACATGTATCTAAGTTTCAGAATTCGACTTGTTTAATTTTTATATTTTAAATGAGGTTACTTTCCACTGAAACAGAATAATTTTTACTACACATGCAGGAAACAGGTAACCAAAAAACCAAACATCACGTTTCATTTAGTTATTCTAGTTCTGTTGTGGTTTAGGCCGGCAGGCAGCTAAACACCACACAGCCGTTCACTCACTCACGCCCTCAGTGGGATTGGGGAGAGAACCGGGAAAAAAAAAAAGTAAAATTCATGGATTGGGATAAAGACAGTTTAATAGGACAGAAAAGGAAGGGAAAATAGTAATAATAATAATGATGATAAAAGAATATACAAAATAAGTGATGCATAATGCCGTTGCTCACCACCTGCCGACTGATGCCCAGCCAGTCCCCGAACAGTGGTCGCTGCCAACTCCCCCAGTTTATATATACTGAGCATGATGTCATACGGTATGGAATACCCCGTTGGCCAGTTTGGGTCAGCTGTCCTGGCTGTGCCCCCTCCCAGCTTCTCGCTGGCAGGGCATAAGAAGCTGAAAAGTCCTTGACCGGCATAAACACCACTTAGCAACAACTAAAACATCTGTGTGTTATCAACATTATTCTCATGCTGAATCCAACACACAGCACTATACCAGCTACTAGGAAGAAAATGAACTCTATCCCGAAACCAGGGCCTCATAATGCTCTGTGAGCAACTTTTGAAACCTGACTTGTATTGTATGCAGCCATGTATGTACAATACACAGCACCGAAGAACAACCTGTTAGTCCTACTTTATTTCCAAGAACCGGCTGATTACCAAGTAGCTTGAACTTAACAACATACGCAGCAGCCAGCAGAGAAGGAAGTATTTTTCTTTGCTTCCCAGATAATCAGCTTGTGGAAGAAAAAGGTATGTGAGAAGAGAGCAGGTCTTGTTCCTCTGTGTATTGGGAATCGATTCATAAAAACACTTCAGAATTTAAAGCTATTTCCAAGTAGCTCTTGAAATCTGATGTTTTCTGTTCAACTTTTGGGGATGAGGATGGAGAACGAGCATTAGTTACGTTCAGACTGGTTTAGATACTAGGGAGATTACAAATGTAACGCATGTATGGGAAGCTCTGGAAGTATTATGGAAGAGATCTAGTAGGTCCATGCGCACATTGGAGATGGAAGGAAAAAAAAATACCAAACAGAGCACTGGAAAAGACTGTAGAGCATGCAATAAGGGAAGACTGAGTACTAGAAAGAGCTGGCAGGTCTTACAATAAATTGGGATCTACTCAGAGGTGCTCTGTAGTACTCCTGCCATCATTTGTGACGTCAAAGAAATTCTAAAAACCACGTACAGTGTGTTGTAAGGTTGTCTCGTCCTTCAGCGCAATGGGATTAAAAATGCAGGAGAGGAACAGCCCTCTGGCCAAGGTTTACCTGCTATATAATGTACATCTACATTACGAAACCACACATAGGCAAGTATTCAAAATTTAATAAACCACCACCACCACACTGTAAGAAATGACTCATCAATCATTCCTTATTAATTGTGATTCCACCTGAAATAATTTACTAACTTAAGCCATTTATCTACACGCAGTAGCCATCATCACAATGTGCTACCTACAAAATTACATGAAAGCCCATAAAAATACTTACTTGCCCCAGTTACTAAAGGCCTATTTTTGAAGAAGTTCCAGAAGAATTCCAGGAAAGTAAAGATTAGTAAGCTTCACACCACATAAGGTTAATGAAAACTACTTTTAAGAGTGCATTTAGTATTATATACACCAGAAAATCAGTGCAGCTTTTGTACAGAAAGGTTACGTCTCAAAAATCTGGAGTTCTCTGAAGGAACCAGTAAGTAGAAATACATGAGAAATTAGACTGATACAGTCCACCTGGACTTTCAACAGGCACTTAGTGTTCCTTATGAAATTGAAAGAATTACATTGCTACAGGACAAGAGGAAAAGTCCTCAGATGAGCTAACGAGTTAAAAGCAGGAAACAAACAAATGAGTTTCATAGAAAGCTGTGCCAGCACATGTGGTGTCTAATACTAAAACAATCTGGAAAAGGGTGAACAGTAAATGTCAAAGTTTGCTAGATGGTATTGAATTATTCAGAATACCCAAGAAAGGCTGACTGAAGAATTTCTGAAGGACCTCACGATAGTAACTAGACAATAAATGACAGGTGAAGATCAGCATAAACAAATGCAAAGTGATGCAGAGGGGAAAACTAAGATACTATGAGTTGACTATTAACGTTCAGAAACAGAATGCTATGGTTATAGCTTTACAGCTGGTTAAACGTTACACACCTCTTTCTCTGCACTAAGCACTGGTCAAAAAGCAAGTCAATGTTAGGACTTATATGAAAAAAACCAAGATCAGAAATGATCTAGTGATGCTATCATAAATTCACAAGCACCTCCATCTTGAGTAGGGTATGCAGATCTAAAAGTTCAAAACAAATAAAAGGAAAAAGATTTTTCCACATAACATGTAGTGATGGTGGGAAAGACACAGCTGTAACAGAAGCTGATAGTTTACACTGCTTCAAGAAGCAACTGCACAAATTCAAAGAGAGGAAATCCATAGGGTGGTGGAGACACTGCAAAGACAGTCAAACTACTAATGGGAGGGTATTCTGGGGAAGTATCAGTGTTTATTGCCCTGCATTTTACTGTAAACATCCATGACTGATCACTGTTGGAAACTTGGCTGACTGAGTACATCTGGTTGTAAATTATATTCTTATGTATATTTGATATTAGCAATACTACCCAATCATATAAGTGGATGATCATATATATATATGCAGTAGAATGGCATCTGTCTAATGTTTAATTATAATAATAATCCATATTTCATAATAAATATTTAATAAGCTGAGTAGACACCTGGCAAATACTCATGTTTTATTGAAGAGAAAACTGAACAGAGGGTAAGCGATCTTTTCCTAAAGGAAAGTCACCCCATTCCCCTCCAGCCCACCACCCCCAACACTCAGCTTCACCACGTGATATTTAGTATTTCTGACACTCAGGCCCTATGGTTTGGAAAAAGTCACAATATTATCTCAGGTAAACACTGTGATATATATTGTATCCTATCTCCTAGTTCAAGGAGTATTCCAGAACATCTGCAGTGGACATTGCATGTTCCCCCTTCACTTCTGATACCAGCATAACTGATGATGTGTTTTTCTTCTTAATTGCCCTGTCTCAGCCACTTCTATCTGGTTGACATACAAACTTTCTTCCTTATGATACAGTACTAGCAAAAAGGGTTTGGGAGGGAGAACAACATCACAAAACCCATATGAGTTAGCAGATGAATAGTAATACGGAAACCATACATTTCTCATTCTGGCTTACTCAGGATCACCTAGGTCAGGAAAATCCTGAACACAATCTGGCTGGAGGATGGCAAGACACAAGAAAGACGTGTGCATCCCATCCCTTTATATTTTTTCCTGAACGTTCATTCTTTATCATTGTCAAGGACAGGATACTGGGCTAGATGAAGCATTTAACTGATCCATTACAACTGTTCTTATAGTACATTAAAAAAGTACATAAAAAATATAAAATTACACAAAAAAAGGAATAATTTCTTTTCATATGTAAAATGTAAATAGAAAATTAATCCCAAACTATTGTTTGTTGGTATTTGGACATTCTAAATATTAGTTTTGTCATAATGTTCAAAGTCCAACTCTTCTGAACCAATAACTACACAAATTGAACATCAATTAAACGAATTCCTGAATACAGAATTCATAAATTCACATTATCTCTGAGAATAACATGTCTAAATTATTTACCTCCTTCTGATCAAGCTGCAGAGAAGATTTTATCAAATCACGAAGAGCAGTAAGTTGTTTCTTTTCTTCATCTTGTGTCTGTTTTATCTATGGAAAGAAATTGCCATTATACGCTTTCTGGATGCAAGTTTAATTTTAATTTTTTATGCATTCCAATATACAATTTTAGATGTCCTGAGCAACCAGCTCTACTATTCTGTGTTTTCTAATATTTGAGTTTATTTTCATGGACTAGTCCATTCTTATGTATTCACCTTCTATGCATGTATTACTTGAAAAGCAAGCTACAATGAACATACAACTCCGCAAGCTCTGTTCTGTTACGCTTTAACAGTTCGTTACATCTAATGTAACTAAATTAGTTTCTGAAATATTAAGTAACTCCAGTAAGCTCAACAGATGACTTAAGGAATGAAAATACAGTTTAATTTAGCCACAAACTGCAATAGCAAATGGGATTATTGTAATTCTTATTATAGAATACAAAAGCACTTGGGTGACAAGTGAGCTTTGATTCCACATTATTACTTGCCTTCCATGAACATCATAAGTTAATTCATTCAAAAACTGGTGCTATCATCAAGCAGTTCGTTGTGGAAAAATGAAAGTGGTAGCTAAAATTGGTGCTAATAATGTAATCTGATTCAAAGATTCCCACTTTAGTTTTATTTTAATGCAACATTAAATTAGTAGTAGAATGAAAGCTGCTTTTCCTAATAACTGTAAAAACAGAATACAAAGTTTAAGATAGTCAAGATTTTTTTTCCTCAGTCTAGCTACATTCAGAGTTTCAAAGGACACACTTTTCATTCATAAAGATAGAAATGAAATATACGCCCTTGTAGTTATATCTAAAATGTATTCATATAAACAAAATATTTCCATTTTCAGACATTAAACTACTTATAAGTAAACTTACATTATATAAGTCAGCAGCCAACTTTTCAATATATTGTTTAAGTTTATCAGCTGTTTTCAAGCCATCTTGGAAGAAACTATAATGAAAAATACCTGTGATTTATCAGGAATACATTAATTCATAACACAAAGTACACCGTCTTGCGGAGAAAAACAGAAAAAACCAATAAAACTTATCCAGCTCCTCCCATGTTCAGAAAGCAAAAAAAAAAAAAAATCTCTGTCCCAGTGTGAACTGTTCTACTATCAATCTAACTGCATGATAGCACAGCTTCCACATTCTTCTAACATAATATACTTCAGAAAGGTCAGACAGTTGCATTTCAGTCCAGAAACATTTAATTTACTTTGCTGATTTAGTCTCACTGTATAAAAATACGATGAGCCAAATAAGCAGTTCACATGTTAGTATATGAAATGGCAACATATAAAGGGTTAGGTTATAGATAAACAGAAGTTTAACTCCTATCCTCAAGTTTTTATCCCAAATTAGAAATCTGAAGGAAATAATTTGATATTCATCACTATGAAGCTTTTTTTTGTTGTTTTTTGTTTGTTTTGTTTGTTTTTGTTGTTGTTGTTTAAAACCCTTCCCAGAAAGTATGATATCTTTCAGCAGTAGAGATATACCATTGTGACTGTAACAAATACCAAATTAAGAGAGAATATAGCTTAGCTTATTTTTTTCCACTGTTAGTCAACATGTTTCTCCTTGGTAATTTCTAAAATCTCTTTCCTGTATTTAACTTAAGTAAAAGTTCCTGTATGTTTGCCTCTGTGGTTCTACTGATGACAAGGTCCTATCTTACTTATCTTACTTCAAGGAATTTCAAAGAAATTACTGGCTTTCACAATGGTTTTAAAATTTACATAAAAACTAAAAACTATTAAATAGAATAAACAAGCTATTTCTAAAATTACATTCTAGATCTATGTCTCAGGAACTAAAATTAATTTTGTACACAACATGCAGGGTTTTCCCTTGGCCTCTTTCTCCACCACTCCCCTGCCCCACTCGCTCACTCTCATACTCTCTACTGAAAGACTACAGCCTAATAAGATGAAGTTGCAGGCATCTGGCAGATTACAATTATGATAAAAAGTCCTGATGTAACCAAAACAAATTCAAAACAAAGGGAAACAAACACTTGTGTAAAAAAGAAAATTGTACCTAAAGCTTAAAAGCATTGCACTTACTTGCATTGTGCATGATAATACTTAATAAGGTTCTGCAGAAGGTCCACACCTTTTTTTGTCTTGATCTCGTTAACCTTAATAAGATACTGTATAGACAGTGAAAAACATGTTGATAATCATGCCTCACAACCTTCAACAGTTTTCAATCAATAAAACATCATTTGGTCAATGAATTAATTATCTCTGTGTTTAACCTGGATGCTGACTCATAAGCCACCAGTTCACCAAAGTTAAGCCAAATATAAAACAGAACAGTTTATTTGGCCATTCCTAGAAAATTCAACCCCCCCCCAAACATAAAACAAATTCAGGAAAAAGTTTCATCTTTTACAATTGTCTGAAGATGTGCCTTTTTTAATGCTACTGCAGTAATTACCGAAATATTCTAAAAATATAAATATTATGCAATTTAAAGTGTTCGCCACCAAAACATAATAAAGAGAACTATTAATATAAAAAGCAGTTTTATGGAACTAACTATCACTATCATGTATCACTTTATTAGAAATTTTAGAAGGCTTCAGAAAGCATGCTGGAAGAAAGATATCAAAAATACTTCCTGAACTGCTCAACTACAAACCTGAAAAAATAAGAAATATTTCCATAGTATATTTTCAGTCCAAGAACCTTAGCATAATAATCTAAAACCAAAGAAACGGAATAAAACAAAAGGAAGCCATGTTTTGTACAGCGTTGCTAAAATAATTATTTTTATATTGCTGTACTATGTGACATTGAAATAATTTCCTCCCTTCACCCCCATTAAACGACGAAGTAGATTTAAGTAAGGCCCACAAGGTACTTTTAAGTTATGATATCATAACTAAAAGCTGAAACTTGTTTCTTACTTCACACATCTGTAGCTGAAATAGCCGCCTTTCCTTCTCCATTTCCTCTGCTATCTCGGCTCCTGTTATTTCAGTTCTTATCATCCCATGCTGTTTTGCATGTTCTCTTTTTTCCTTTTCAATTTTTGTACTGAAATTTTAATTAGAAAACATTTTAGAGAATTTATTCTACTATCATGTGATCTAGTATTATTTATGGGGGGAAAAAAAAAAATCAAGAAATATTAAAGAAGCCATTCTGAAGATGAGTTGCTCTATGATACCAAATCCTATATTTTTTTTTATGTTTCCAGAAGTAATGGAGTCATGAAGCTGCCCTTCCTTCCTTTCATCCTTTAACTCTTTTCTCTAGTTTGTGTGCTACTTGGGCAGGGAAAAAAAAAAAAAAAAAAGAAAAAACCCTACTCACTCTTTCTGTATGACATACTCCATAGCCTTCATCTCTATATACTGCAGTGGAAAGCATACATATAAAAAACTACTGACTTGGCAGGAAAATGGCAGAATAACTTAATCAAATACGTTTCATGCTCCTAAGGCAGAAGTTAAGAAAAACAGTAGGCTAGCATATGAAGTTTACCAGCTATGCTAAATGACATGACTTCCAGTCACTACATTTTCAGAGAAAGCCAACACTGAAATTCTGAAATAGTGAAATGCAAATATGGAACTAAGAGGCCATCCTGAGACTTTAATTAGAGCTTTACAGTGTGGCTGTCCTTACATATCTATTCTGCAGACTAACTGGATACTCCGTTTGTAAGCAAACTTAGATTTCCAATATAGAGTAGAAAAATCTAAACAATTTTATGATGTCTTAAAAAAAACAACCAAACAAATCTTTCTTCTCTAGCAACCTTTTTGAAAAAAATAAACACTGAAGCTGTGCTTCTGTAAAATAGGTGATAAAGCACCGTGTGTTTATTAGACTGGTGCTCCTTGCCAGGAAACAAAAAAATTAAAAAGGATTAATTTATTTGTTTTTGAACTCTGCTTTTCTCCAACTAAGAAATGCATAGTATTTGCAGGTAGAACAAAGCACTTTTCAGCACTGCATCTCTAACCGTGACTTGATATTTGGTCTTGAACAAATTCTGGGAAATGGGGTTCTCTGAGAAATGTAAGGGACATCTCCTTTTTGGTCTTAATAAGCCCAAGTGAAATTCGCTCACAAGAGGTGGGGGGAGGAGGGGAAAGAGAAAAACACGACAACAGGCATCTTTCCGTAAACTTTCCAAATTCAGAACAGAATCCCATAGATGATTCCATGTATTCAGTCTGTATGAGATACCTCTGTCTCCTAAGTTCTGTTTAATGGCATTTGGTACAAATAGGCTGGCAAAGATAGCCCTGATTTTACATATAGCAATTTGAGAGGCAGAAAGATTTTTTTTTTTTTAAACCAGTTTGCTGTCTATAGAAAACTATTCAATATTTTTGCAAAATATGCAATATCTGTAAGAATTAAATAACCAAAAAGGAACGAAAAAAACCATTCTGCATGTAAATCTGAATGCGCAACTGAGTACGATGTTGCAATCTTGGGACAGGAATCTCCTTTTTGCCTTAGATTAGTAATAACCTCACTTCCAGTTCAGTTGTTCACAAGGATTTAACATTGTAATGAATTTTGAAGGCAAAAGTTACTATACGTATGTAAGAAAATTATGCCGATAGATGTTTCAGCAGTTCTTAGTGGTCTGACTTTTTCTTTCATTGCTTTTTTCCCCTCCTGCTTAGACATAAATGAAACAAAGATAATAATAAGATTAAAAAGGGGAATAAATGAAAAGATACAAAAATTGAATTAACTCCTGAGAGCTTATGAATTCTGCTACAGCAACTGCCCATCACTTCCTTGAGAGCATTCTGAACCATTCCACTAACATTTCTGCAACTACAATACTACTTGTTTCCAATCTGCTATTTTTATTAATCATTCTTTACCCACAGAAGACTGGTATTATAGCAAGAAAATATTTTTAAAACCACAGATATTTTAGAAGTCACGCCAACTGCACTAAAATTCTAGCTTCTCAAAAACACAGAGTTCTGCCATGCAGGACAACATATAAATCTCATCATTTTCCTATCGATAGATTTTACGTATATGGTTATAAGAATGTGTAAATGCCATCTGAAATCCCCACAACTCACTGTACAATGTTCAGTATCTAAGCATTAAGTATCTTTCTTACACTAAAGAATCATTGGGCAGTCATTTAACTACTTCACAGAGAATATAAAAATATTTTGTTTCTATTAGTGCAGAAGAGAGATCCACAGAAGAGATGCCTTGCTCATATTCATGTTTACATCCACAGATACATTACATAGTTTAGGACCAGAGAAAGAAAGAAGGAAAAAAAAAAAAAGAGGGATAAAGATACTTACAATTTGGTTTCATAATCCTTCCAGGCTTTGTCAAAAGGCTTTTTGAGGTCCTTAGGAAACAGAAAATTGGCTTAGAACATTTTTAAAACTTTGTCTTTGTAGTCAGGATATCAAGTTATATATAGCAACAAAAAATACTGTTTTCTTTTAAAACTTTTCAGACAGCAGTTGGAAAAAATACTGGTTTGAATCTTGTAAAGTATTGCTTTCCTGTGCACCTTAGGACAAGAATTTACAATGAAATTCTAAAGAAGCATCACAGTCACAGCAATTTTGAATTTGTTCTTTGGACTACATGCAGAATATTAATGGATGCCAACATAAGAAAATCTCACAGCTGAATGGAAAACAGTCACAAGACAGCTGAACCTGAAAATATTCCCTTAAACAAAAAGTTAGTTTTCAACACTTACCCCTTTAACACCTTTTAAGTCTCCTTTTAAGAGAGAATCCAAAGTGAAAATAACATTGTGGCTTAAACCCTGGAGCTAAAAAGAAAAACATTATACTGTTATCATTCAAAAAGATTTATTATGATCTTATCAAACTACTGCCAACAAGTCTTTGAACTTCACTAATGAAGTTGCAATCACCTCCAAATTTCTAAGTTAATAGTAAATTCAAGTCTGGAAAGACTTAAACATTCACTTGCATCAGCCATAAAAGCATTATAATTAATCTTTACTTTCACAGGGTGATATAAAATCAGAATTTTAAAAATAGCATATAAGCAAAGTTCTGAAAGCACCTCAAGGTAATCTTCAGTCTCTCGAAGCAAACATTTGAATATTGTTTAATTATTTAGGAAGCAAATTCACTTTTGGAACAAATCTTTCTTATAACCTCATGAGTAAGAAGCAAGGACCTGCTGTGCTACAGGCAGATAACACACAAGGCACACGTTAATTCAACCATGAACAAAAGGAGCAAAGGGAGTCACCAGCTTTTTGATTATTCCCAACTATTTGGGAAGACTATTCCTTTCCTTGTCCAGTGTGGAAATCTGACACCTGCTTAAACTCTAGCGAGTTTAAATTTTACCTCGTTAAGTCCATGCCTGTTTGATTACATATCTGTGCAAACGTTCCGTTTGTCTTTGCCAGTCTGAGCGTAGAAAAACCTACTGCTGTGATCCTATCTGAACACGTATGGTGTGTAAGGTTCCTGAAGAGTCATGATCACAGGAAGAGAGATGTGTATCAGTACTACCCCAGTCTAGTGAAAAGTCTGTTGCCTCTCCTATTTCATCCCTCCCTTCGTTTCTCCCCCAAAATACTCCATGAATTCTTCAGTTCCTTGCTAAGGAAGGATAGGGAGAACGATGGGAAGGCTGCAAGACACCGCATCCTCTACTTGTAAACCAAAGGAGTAGGGAAGTGTTACACTAGTGTTTTTAATCCGCCACATACATGGCCCAGCTCCCCCTCCTACAAGGTCTTCTGAGCATATTTTAGTCCATTAAACTAATTTTTAAGGAACTTCTGTGAAATGGACGATCCACACAGTTGAGAACATCAACATGATCACTCAAACAGGTTCTCCAGGTATAACATTCCATTCACAAACTCCTCATATATTCAAGTGACATTATGCAATTTTAAATACATGCCCATAAAAGAAAAAAAAAAAAATTAAAGAAATCTCACTTTTGTACCATGGTTTACTTTTTTCATAGGCATAAAATAAAGTGGTGATGAAACAAGGCATGACCTGTGTGCATTCGCTGCTGTTTTACAAGCCAGGGCCTCTTACCAATTTACAAGCAACTTCTTGTACCATGTCATTGTTTACAAGAACTACATCCACTATGTATAAAATATCATATTTTCCTTCATCAGATTCGCTATCAGTCCTTAACCGAAAAGACAAAAAACCCAGACTTGCTTCATTCTCTAAATATCCTGGGCAGAAAGGATTTCTGTAAGATCCCCTAGAGATTACTGCCAAACCTGACCACCGGAGCTCGAGCACAGTTCAGGCACCGTTGTTCTAACGAAGATATAAAGCAGTCCTACAAGGCACAGTCCATGAACTTGATGTGCATTATCCTCTGGAAAGCACTGGGACCTCAGCATAGCAGAGGGGAAGGTGGATCTTTGGAACACAGGTTATTATACAGCTACTTAATTATTACCTGATAGCTTGTCAGCCACCCCTCAAGTTTTATTCTTTTTAGACAGCTTACAGATATCATAACTGATAATTATTCTTAGCATGAGATGGATTCAAATTCAGAAAACATATGACACACACTTGTATCTTCATGTTCAAGATATCTTGGCAACTGCTTCATGCGTCAATATTTTATATTTTTTAAATTCACAAAATCTTATATTCAAAATGTATTCAAAGCAAGATGAAGGACAGCCACTAGAACACCTTGAGCTGCAGCCTCAAACAATAACATGAACACAGAGCAAAGGTTCTTCACAGCTTAAAAGATCAAGATCGGAAAAGGCATTTTCTCCTTAATTGCAACAACATAATTAGTGCTCAAATATTAATTTTGTATGAAACAAAAAAGCAATCTCACCACTTTCAGCCACTAAAACCCTAAAAGATTTTTTTCTTTATCTGGCTTCACTAAAGGAGTTTATATTGGATAGTCTAAGCTTTGATTCTATTTAAAGAGCTAGGTTCTGTTTTTCCTTCTTCTTAGCTTAAACATTTGCACATGCCTCCCCTCCCCCAGTATTATTTCATTTCAACAGAAATAAAAGGAAAAAAAGGGCATTTGTAGAGGATTATGCCTTTCTGCAATTTGTCCTCTGTTGGCTTTTTATCTCAATACATCACAACTAATAACTCCCTGGCAATGTCAATTTTGTTGGAGAAGGAAAAGAATTATGAATATTAAGCCAACAAGTGATTAAGGTAATACCTACTTTATCAATACACAGATTAAAGAGAAGGTATTATTGTTTTCATTCTCAACTATTTTAATCATTTTCCACTTAACAACCTTAACTGAAGTTCGTATTTCAAATGTGAATTTTGAGAAAGAATATTCAAAAGATTTTAATCCCAGCCTAGTTGATAGAAACAGAGAGAACACATATTTCTGCAATATGGGTGGATATGGCAGACTTAGAGCAGTTATCAGGGTAGGCATGAACAACAGTACATTACTGTAGCTTTTTTCCATTTTTCCAAGTGTATCCGTTAAGGATAACCATTTCAAGCCATTAATACTTGGCTTGAAATTACTGAACAGTAGCCAGCTAGTATGTCAGCTAGGAAAAAAAACCCGCCCAAATAGCAGTGTACTACTCTAATATGGTAAGATTTTGGAATAATTTATTACATTGTTGAAGACTTGATAAAACAGTAGCCTAAATGAATTAGAACACGTCTGATAACAAAGCAAAACAGTCTCATATCCAGAGCAAAATAAAGAAAAAAAACCTTAACAGATGGAAATACATATGATAATTTTGGGAGGAGGGATGTGAAGAGGAGATAATTCGCCCACAAAGATTAGCTGAGGACATTTACAGGAAAGGAACGTGGGGAAAAAACAGGCTTTATACATTTGGAAAAAGCCAAGCACCATGCAAAATTTTAAAAAAACGAGTAATCTGCAAGTGCTCCAAATGTTCTTCCAAAACCTCATCTAGATCAATTTAAAGATATTGACAGACTCAGTTTCACATATACAGATCTTCATACAGCTTCTTAATGCATTATTATTATGAATTACTGCATAAAGAATGAAACCTGGAAGAGGAAAGGAGATAGAAGTAGTAAAAAGCAGAGAAACCGATTCTGGTGGGACACTCAGATTGCTGAAAACATAGGCCAATGTTGACAATGGCTGATCACAATGTAATTACCTTTACAAAATGTTACAGAAGTGGTCATTGTGTATCAATCTTAAAAAACAAACAACACTCAGAAATATAACATGATATTTATATGTTTTAAGTTTCAGATGTAATATTTAGTGATAACATCCACAGTTTACAGTAAAATTTGCATAGCAACTTATTTGTTTTTGTTAAAATGATTAATGGCTATGCTTTTATTCTTGACCTTGTGTGCAAAGCAATCATTTCAAAGTGATGGTTTCCAAAAGTTGTATATGTAACACAAGTCACTGGCTTTACTCCATAGTAAGTGATCACAGTAAGCGAAGATCACTCTCGAAGCGATCACTCTATAATTCCTTCACACAGAAGAAAATAAATTATTCTGTACCCTCCTTTCATGAAATATGCATAATATCACAATTCATAAGAAAATATTTAATGGCTTATAATTAAAGTTCAAAAGATTTAATAAAAACAGATCGAAATTTTTGAAGGTTTTTTTTGTTGCCTACTGTGTAGCTCCATTCCTTATTCATCTTCCTGTCTTTAAAGACCATTCATTATTTTATTGTACATTTATTAAATAAGGCAGCAACAATCTGCTCTATGTAAAAAAAAAAAAAGCCTATTAGCTTGCCATTCATCTTAATACCTACTGCCATTTTTTCAATTACTTTTATTAACATAAGCCTCAACACCTACTGTGGGGCTTTACCAGTGACATTATACAGCCCTCCTCTCAACTGCTTTTTCACTGGACCTCAACTTCTATTTCCATATTATAAAAATCTTTTACTTTCAGTGTAATTGTATTAATCAGACTCATGCTTAAGAACAACAGTGGGTCAACAAAGCAGAATTATCTATCTTGGAGAGAAAAAAGGTGAAAAATAAGTGTTTTTAAAATGCTGAGACATTTGTAAAATAAGCTCATTGTCTACTTGAGAGTGCTGAATGAAGTAAGTTAGGGAATAGCCTATTTTAAATCCTGTCAACAAGAATTTAGACAGATAATACTTCATAGTCTAGCCGAAATAGTGTAACGTTTTGAATCAGCGTGGCTTCTTAAGTTAAAAGAGTTTTTTCCTCTTGATCAGCACTACTTTAAATAAATAAATAAATAATCCCCCACTTCTTGTTTGCCAGTTGAAAGAAGTTAAGAATTTCTGTGGAAACCCTGTGAAGAATGATGTGGTCCAGAGAGCTTCCAACAAACTTGAGTTCTAGTCCCAAACTGTCCTCAAACTCCACTTTTTACACACATTTTAAAATGCTTATTTTTAATTGTGTGCTGAAGTAAGATTAAAGGAGGCCAAAATAACCCAGAACCACGGAAGTCTTTACAGAGGAAAGCAGGTCCCTCGCACATCTACTGGTCTTTAAAACTGCCAACACTGAAACAAAGGATGATCCAGGTAATAGGGCAGAGCAAAGCTCCTAAAGAAAGTAAGCTTCATTAGGATAAGTGCGATCATCCTTAGATGAGTAAGTAGGTGATGAAGAAGAGGCAAGACTCAGAAGGCAGAAATAAGCCCAAGCATGAGAGGTCAGAAGTGACACCCCATTTTGAGTGTTGTTAGGGCCTGTGCAGTCTGAGATGTTTATAAGTCAACCCCAGAAGAGTGCAGAGAGTCAGGCGAGAATGTCTGCTGATACTAAACTGTTCTGGGAAGTAAAGCAAAAGCCAGGTATGAAGAGTTGCATAAGAACATTGTAACACTTACCCCTGAAAGAATGAAATTAAATGATTGAAGTCTATGCTGAAAAATGTGAAGTGATGCATAAGGAGAAAAAACTGCATACAGAATCATGCTTATGAAATAACAATCAAGAAAAACATCTCAAGGAAAAAATACCTTGAAGTTACAACATAGAATCCCTTGAAAACATCAATCTCAATGCTCAGCAATCAGCCTTCATAAAAGGGAAAAGAAATGGAACCATCTTCACATTTGTCCCCCCTCATTTCAGAAGAGGGCATAATAGTACTAAGAGAAGATACAGAAAGGACCAACAAGGACAATTCAAGTTATGGAATAACTAAGACTCAGCTAGAAAAGTAACAGAGGAAGGGAAAGGAAGAATGATAGCTACCTGTAAATTCCTGGGGAAAATAGGGAAATTCTTACATTTCTTGTAAGATGTAAGAATCGGGAAACAATAAATGAAAGGATCAGGTTCACAAGAAATAGAATTGACATTTCAGAGAGCAGTTCATTTTAGCACTCTGGAGGAATCCAAGTATAGCATACATTCAAGAAATCCTTAGACAAATTCATGGAAGTAATACCTAACGAGGACTACAAAGCAAAAGATACTGCCTCCAGCTCCAGCGTCTCTGAGCTGAATACTCTTTTCATGACCACAGTACAGAAGTTATCCCCGTATGTTTGCTCTCCTGCTACACTCTTCCCTAAATATTCATTCTTGGGCAACTATCGAAGCTGGCTACATGGACCTTTGATGTGACCTAAAG
This sequence comes from Fulmarus glacialis, assembly GCF_000690835.1. NCBI lineage: Eukaryota > Metazoa > Chordata > Aves > Procellariiformes > Procellariidae > Fulmarus > Fulmarus glacialis. The sequence continues at coordinate 58,804 of NW_009210074.1, forward strand.
CAGTTGTGCTCGTGCTAGGGACCCTAGGAAAGAAAGCCTGTAATATTGCATATGCTTTACACACCAAAAAGCTTGGAGATAAGCCCAACTATAAGAAAAACATAGAATCGAAGCTACTTTCTGAATACAACAGCTATCAAACCCATGAAACATGATTTCAAAAGAAGTTACTTCCAGTATTCAAAGATATTTGCTATGACTACAGTTTTATTATCCAGCTTTCAGAAGTAAAAGGCCTAAGACAAACTTTAGATGAGACAAACCTTTAAACCACCTTCGTAAGCCTAATATTTAAGCAATGGATGCTTTGTATATCACCGGGAGAATGGACTATTAACATCACTTAAGCATGCTCCCCATATCGTTATTTTTCTTCGAAAAAGTGAAAGTTTCTCTTTTTGAGGTAAGACAAAAAAGCCAATGGTATTGGATTTTTAACTGGAAAGACTTCAAGTCAGGGAACGATTTAAAATTAAGGTCCATAAGAAGAGATATGTAACACCATCAATCACTTGAGAATGATGGCTCAAGTAATGTCTCAACATTTATATTCTTCTTCTTAACTGCCAATTAACAATCAAACACAGTGAGTGTGTAGTAACACTCTTTAGAGATCATCGCTGCAGAAATTATTGTGTTGGTTTTTGAAAAAAACTGAAAGCATCTCTAAAATTACCATCAGTCATCAGGATCATGAAGTTGTTGTATTGTACTTTATTTTGGGAAAAACTAAAAAACTAAGGAAGTTTGAAACTCCTCACCAGGTTCTTCAGCAGCGTTGATAATTCCTTAGTAAGCGTGGAAAATTTTACAAAAGCTGTGCCAAGATCTGGATTATCCCGACTTAAAAAATTACTTCCAAATTTATCTAGTACTTGTGCATAGTTTTCTTCGTTTTGAACATGATCTGCAAAGAAAAATTAAAAGTCATAAAGTTTCTTTCTTGTAGACAGTCAATTATTATTTTAAGCTTATGTATTGCAATATAGTGACAAACCAACCGACAAACAGTACTTTCAAAAAAGCCAGAAGTGAATGCATTTACTGAAAATTACAATAATTTTAATACTAAAAAGAACTATTTAGCAACAGACATATATATCCTTCTTTTAAATCAGCATATTGTATTGAATTTGTAATACATCAATGAAAAAAGCTCTGTAATTATTAATAAAGTAACAAGATCAATAAAAGTTCAATCAAATAATATAAGTACATGTGCTCATTTTTTAAACAACATAGGAATTTATAATTGTCTACAGTAATGCAAACTTTTTTTTATTGTAATGTAGGACACTTTTGCAGAACAAATAAAGTCAATAGTATCAGACATAAAACTAAGGAGACCAAGTCAGAATCTGACTGCAAGTTCAAAAGAAGAAACTTGTTGCACAGACAAAGATACCCTTTTCACCTGCTTTGTAAAACTGAGTTGCCCCACATAATGGAAGGTATATTGGTATGTAGCCAATAGCAAACTGGACACACAGAGAGGTCAAACCAAGATGATGACATTGAAGCCAGTGAAAGTGAGCAAAATCCTTAACTCAAGGATGAAGGAAATTCTGAATTACAGACCATTGTGACTGAAATGTTTTTCCTGCTTCTATTACTTTCCTTTCTGGCATTTGTTTGCATATTTTTTGTTACTTCCATTTTAGCATCTTTAAATAGAAAATTTGCCACTACAGCCTTTTGGGACACACTTTATCACCTCCATCTCTCTCAGAAGAATACTGTTGGTATTAAGTAAATCAACATTTCACTTTAATGAGTTTCCTGGTCTTACTATGTTTTTTTTCTGTAAGCCACAAACACAAAACCACAGAGCTATTCCAACTAGAACAAGTTCTGTGCAATGAAAGAGGGGAAAAAAAAAGAGAGAATAGTTGTCAATAGGTACCATGTTTTTCCCCAAAAGACCTGCAAGTTTTTTATTCTTCAAGTTGTCATATTGTCTGAGAGCACTTAAATTATGGGGAGAGGAGAGGGGAGCAGAAAACTGGGCGGGGGGGGGCTGTAAAAAAGACATAAGTTTCAAACAAGGCTTGGGGATAATGTCCCACAACACATGAATCTACTTTTGAACTAAGAGCTGATGAAGAGGAGTTAAACAGTTAAACAATAGCACTTCTAAGGTATTACAGGTACTCAAAACAACAGTGCACTAAAGCTCCAACAAAAAAAAGTGAAAACCTATTAGAAGGCCGAAAAAAAAAAAAAAAACCAATCACAATGTTTATTTACCGAAAACAAACCCCACACATCAGACAAGTTACATTCTAAAATCAGACATGAACACTGAGGTTTTCAAAAGGCCAAATATTTAATCATATGTTAATATGGGTTATAACTCAAACAGTATGTTTTTAATAAAACTGTTCCAAAAGCATACGGTTTTCATCAAACGGCTTAACACTAAAACCAAGGAAACCACTATATAATAATAAAATATGCATTTTGTTTTGATGTAAAAGCTGTTGCATAAATATACACAGAAGACTTTATCTAAGAAGGAGCTTTGGCTTATGCAATCCTGAGCTAATAAAGCTCAAATGTACCCTACTGTGCTGAAGGAAAAGGAAGGATAATGGAACAAGGTCAGAAAGAAATCTGCTTGATCATGGAATGCCCACCCTTGCCTGTGAAGCACTTCTAACCCCACCATATTTCCCAGCATTTTGATTTTAAGCACTGTGTTGTTTCATAGAGCATTTTCAAAAATAATTTTGTAAAGAGCCAAAAAAAGAGCTGAAGACGACTGTTTCCTTTACCCGTGAAAAGGCAAAAGAAATTCCCAGTCAGAAAAAGGAAGCAGGAAGCAGATCATTGTCCTAGAACAATATATAGGAAATTCTCAAGAATCCCAGATCGCATATCACCTAAATCTAGAAATAAGGTTTTGATTATGATGTAAAAGGAGTACTTCTGCAATTACCACACATACACAAAATTCAAGTACTGTATAAGAATAACAGATTTTCAATTTTTACGTAATTATCAACGTAAGTCTTGTAAAAGGAGAAGAAATATTTTCTGTTGAAGAGGTAAGGTAGTTCTCTACTTGACTTTAAAGGCACATAGATGAAAAACTAAATCTGCAACGTAGCCTATGCTAAAATGCAACATATGAAAACCAACATGCTTAGAGCAAAGAACATGCTTTAATCTCCCTGTAAGTACCTCATACAAACACAGAAATGACTTCCCAGTGTCCTAATAGAATTTCCTTTGCATAAAGAAAGCTGTAATGTGCATGACTTGATGTTTACTTCCTTAGATACAAGTGCTGTAGGAAAGACTTTAATAACCCTAGACAGGGAGACATGAACACTGACAGTAGTACATAAAAAGGATAATGTTTGCCTTCTAAAACTGGCTCAAGTCTTCTCAATATCATAAGCAAAGCTCAGTACTGTGATGAAAATAGAACAGCTTCCCCAGACAGACATCTTCCTCCTTCAGCAGCTCCCCAAGAGGTGCCAGAATCATGGGCATTTGAGGATGGGCTCTGCTCCCACTGATCACAGAATCATAGAATCATAAAGGT
>NW_009210075.1:0-13703 GCF_000690835.1 Fulmarus glacialis
GGTTGAGCGGGGCGGGGGGCTCGGCCGCGCTGAGGGGGCGGCTGGGAATGGGGGTTCAGAGCACTCGCCCTTCTCTGCCGAAACGAAGCTCTTTTGCTTTCAGCCTTTTTGCATCGTCCGGTGGCCCCGGCTGAGGATCCGCATTTATAAAAACGTACGTGGTGGCGTGTCGGCATGCCGCGGGTATGGCTGCCCCCTGGATTCGGGGTGCCTCTTCCGAGTCGCCCTGCAGTGCTCTGAGAAGTAATCTCAGTAATCCTGGGCCATCTGGCCACCTCCTCGATAATCTGCTTAGTCTGGTTTTAACTCTTGCAGAACCTGCTAGCGGTTGGCAGAAAAACTAAAAGCCCTGCTTTATCCATACGTTGCTCGGGGTGTCTTTGTCAAATATACGTTAATAGCGCTGACTTGTAGAGTCCTGCAGAATTAAGTGTGAGCTCAAATCAACCGATTTGATTGAAATGGCTTTTTTTTTTTCAATGAATTTTGTGGACATTTAGATGTCGTTTGTGCATGACAGGTCCACAGCCACATATCTGTCCTTAGTGGCACTCCTTTCTGCACCCTTCGCTCCCCACCCAGGGAAGAAGAGTAATTCTTGGGCATTTTACATCTCCATCAGGATGAGATCCGATCAGCAGCTCTTTTAGAGGATTGTGGTGGAAGGAGTCGGTGGAGGGAGAGACCCAAACTCTTAAGGTTCTTCAGCTTTCCATCACTTGGAAAAATCTGATCTTTCTGTTCTCCTGATGTGAGAGGCTTACAAAGTCTGTAAACGTTGACGCTGTCAGTAGCTTTAAAGGGTGGATTCTGCTCTTGTTAATTTCTATTTAGCAGAAGGTATTTTGGATTAAAAAAATGTTTAACTCGGGAAAAGTGAGGATTTTTAGGGTAGTTGCAATCACTTTATCAGTGTGTCAGCATCTAATTTCAGTGTTGTCCATACAAACAGGATGCTGGTGACTTCTGTGAAGATGACCGATGTGGTCAGTGGACAGGTGAAAAGATGACAGACACAAAGATCTTTCTTTTGATACATTATTTCTTAGCCTGGAAGTGATGGTCATGAAGCTGTAGCACTGACTGCGCTAAGCATTTGTATGTTCTGTCTCAGTAGTTAGAAAGTATGTTTTCTGGGTTTGAGAGTAACCTTTTTTTATTAAACAGCGAACATGGTTATGTTTTCTTTAAAGTTTTTTCCTTGTATGTGTTATGTTATTTAAATATGTCAGATTTCTGCAAAAGTTTTTTTTGAGATTGTCTTTGCCAATTTGAATTAATATAATCTGAAATTTCTTCTTCCAGGTTTTGATAGAAGCTTGTCCCTGAAAGACTGAAAAGGAATAAAGGTCAGAACATTTTAATTTGATTAATTACATTGATGATTTTTCTGCTGAAATAAATTATGGTTAAAATAATGCAAATAATACTGGAAATTTAAATTTCAATAACTTGGAAATCAGCCTCATGGAGCGGTCTGAGTGAGGCTGGTACGACTCCTGAAACACGCTTAGAAAATTCATTCTCTATGAATGAGAACACACATAAAGTGTTTCTGCACTAGTGAGCCTCAAAGCAGTTCTATTCATAAAGGTTTTTAACTTAAGTGAGTTTGAAATTGTGACTGAGAGTTAACTCACGTGACTGACTGCACTGCAGGCTGTTTGATAGTGGGCTGTAAACTGTTCTTATGAGGCTAAAAAACTGCTCTGAGGAAGTAAAGGTATATCGTTATGCATTTAAAGTCGTATCTCGCACTGCATATTTGAATAAAAGATACATTCTCTATTTTGTTAATTTATTTTATAGGACATAATGACTTCTTTGGATGATAAACTACTTGGTGAGAAGCTCCAGTATTATTACAGCAGTAGTGAGGGTGAGGATGAAGACAGTGAGAAAGAAGATAAAGAAGGGGAGAGCACCATTCCTGAAAGCGTTGGGGAAGTAGAGCTTAGCAGCGATGGCAGTGCAGTCAACACAGGTATCGTCATATCAGACTAACTGTTTTGTAAATACTTTGTTTATTGGAAAATTCTTGTGTTTTTCTCAAGTTCGTTTTTTTAAATGAAAGTCCCATTTTTATGCGTACTTGAGTCAGAGATTGATCATTTCCTGGCTATAGTCTAACCTTATTTTTAATAGCTGGTTCTTTATTTTAATGTTTGACTTCTCCTCTGAGAAACTTCAGCATTCTATCTAAAGCAGTTAGGCTTTGCATACAAAGCTGATTTGTACAATTTGGTTGATAATGCATACATTTCTTTCCTGTAATCTGCACAGTTGTTAACCACTAAAAGGTAGGTGCTGAACGAGTACATGAGGAATAGACAGAAAGTGGCCCGGCTTTCCCAAAGTAGCGTTCTCAACTGCCACTGTCAGAGACACGGTACGAGTCTGTGTGTATCGTTGGTGTGATCCAGAGGGTATTTCTTACGTTCTTATGAAAGACTGGCCCTCTGTGTTTTACGGTTTCACTAAGAATGATGAAAAATCTTCTTCCTGCATGTGTTCACATCTTTCACTTGAAGGAAGAATGGAAGAATTATAGTGCTAAACTGGCATACTTAGAGAGGACCTGAAAAAGTAACTCCACTGGGCCCCAGCAGCAAGGTATCAGCAAGGTGCAGTCTATAAGAATTAACACGATTGGTACACCACAGAATGTACTTCTGTACAGGAGCATTGGCAGACTTAATTGTTTCCCACCATTATTTTTGTTTTTATGAAAAGCCATGCTAACAATAGGGGAATTCTTGAGGGCTGGTGGTTCTATTTCAAGAGCACAGATAGTAATCTTTGGAATAATCTTTGGGACAATTATGAGACTAGCCTAGTTAGATAAACTTTAGTCTTCTTAGGAAAAAAAAATAGATACAAGCTTGAGGACATGTAAATGGCAAATTACTTCTTTCATTTAATTTCAACATTTTGCACAGTATACACAAAGTTTATGACAAGGCCACTATTTTACTGCTGACTTACAAATTATTGCTTGAATTTCAAATGATAGGTGTAATTTTATTACCCTTTTATACGAAATGCCAACATATTTAATTTCAGGTCCCAAAGGAGTCATTAATGACTGGCGAAGATTTAAACAACTGGAAACTGAACAGCGGCAGGAGCAGCGCAGAGAAATGGAACGACTCATTAAAAAGTTATCTATGACATGTAGATCTCACTTAGATGAAGAGACTGATAAGCAGAAGCAGAAAGAGCTTCAGGAAAAAATCAATGGAAAGGTAGCATGGCATGAGGGAATTAAAATGCCACTTAAATGTTTAACATTTTCAGTTTCACCATTTGTGTGCGTTAAACAGATGGGAATCTTTGTTCTATCAGTATTCTTTCTCCGTAGTAAATAGGAACACAGCAGTGGTATAAGAAGTGCATTATAACTGTATTTGCCAGGTGTTGTCAAGTTTAATTAGTTTGCATTTTAGTGGTATTCCAGGAGCATTGCATTTGCCTGTGTTAAGAAATAAGCAATTCAGCTGCTATACTGAGGAAGTCCAAATCCTTTTCCCAGATTTCCCTTATCTGTTTCTCAAATAAGTTCAACTGCAGGGGATTAATACGAAAAGTTGTATAGCAAACCTATGAATACTGCCTCCCATGTCTCAACTAGAGTTTAGGAGTCCTTATTGATTTCTTATTTAGTAAGTGGATGTTGAGAATTTGTCTTTGATTTCCAAAAGTAGAAGGCGTTGGAAGTAGTGAGTGGTTTTAATCAACTTGGCTGTATAACTAGCTCTTACAGTTCTAGTCAGAGAAGTTACTAATTAGCAGACAGTGCTTTCAGATGATGAAAGTTGGCCACACTGTCCTATACCTTGAGTGATGCAAATATGTTTAACGAATCAAGTGAACAGATACAAAACACATAAAATCCTGTTAGTTTTAGTTCTACAGACAAGATAGTGCATTTGGTTGCCACCAAATGTTAACTGAAAAACTAAACAAAAAAGCTGATGAAAAGGAAGCTAGGCTTAGGTCAGGCACGGTATCCAAGTCAGTGCTCGTAGCTTAGTGAAAGCACATAGCCACCATTAACCTGAATTAAAGTGGGAGCATGGAGCAGCCACTTGTGTTATTAGTGCAGTTTGTGGAAACTAGAATACCCAAGGCTGAAATTGCTGTTCCCACTGGACATGGTTTCTAATTAGATCAAAATGGAGTGTAATACAGAGGGTGCTTGAGCCTTCATGGGTTGCACTTTGCTGTTATTAAAGATGAGTGACCCACATTAATCCTCTTGATTTAAATTCTCATTATTTAAGTGACCCATATAGTGATGGAGATCTTTTTCTCTTTTCCATGTTTCTTTGTATATGTTTTTTAGATGACGTTACAAGAATATAACATGATTCACAATGATGAAGATGATGAGGAATTTTTACAGCAATACAGGAAGCAGCGAATGGAGGAGATGAGGCAGCAGTTGTACAGTGGGCAGCAATTTAAACAGGTTTTTGAGATTACCAGTGGGGAAGCATTTTTGGACACAGTTGATAAAGAGCGTAAGAGCACACTGATCATGATCCATATTTATGAAGATGATATCCCTGGCACCGAATCCCTGAACGGCTGTATGATCTGCCTGGCTGCTGAGTATCCAACAGTTAAATTTTGCAGAGTAAAAAGTTCGCTCATTGGTGCTAGCACTCGCTTTACTAATAATGCTTTGCCAGCTTTGCTGATCTATAAGGCAGGTGAGCTCATCGGCAATTTTGTGCGAATCACTGACCAGCTTGGAGAAGATTTTTTTGCTGTAGACCTGGAGGCTTTTCTGCAGGAATGTGGTTTGCTTCCAGAAAAAGACCTAGTGCTCCTGACTTCTATACATAATCCATCTGCATGTTACAGTGAAGACAGTGATCTGGAAATAGACTGAACCACTTACACCAAGGGGCCAGTAGGTTTAGTTGTGCTGTGGGATGTTCTTGTGCTAGGGATTGTTCTCTTTCTTCCTTAGTGTGGGTATGTATTTTTCCCCTTCATGCACTTTGACTTTTGCTCGTTAAAAATTTGTTAAAAATAGTATCAGGAATTCCTAACATTTTCTTAAATTAATTCAATAAAGTATACACTGAAACAATCTTGCTTTTATGCAATTCAAATGTATTTTACTAAACATGAAGTTCTAACACAATTCAGTAAGTTTAGGAAATTGTGTATTGTCATCTCTGTTCTCCAAATCACTTAGATTTTTTTAAACATTTTGTTCTCAGATCAGTGTGTATGGTCGGTGTCCTTACAGGTTTCCTGAAACAGTGTATGTGAATACCTGTTGGCTCGAGATGTGGGCACCTACTCACTAAGACAAGAATTGAGACTGCAAATAAAGAAATTTTTATGCATTCAAGGCTTCTATTAACCTGGAGCTGAACTGCTGCCACTTAACAGTGCAAGGTCCCATCTTCCGTTCCCCAATTTGCAGTCTCCTTGGAAGTACCTTCTTGTTCTAACACTTGGCATCAGATTTTTGTTCCTTTCTTACTTACAAATAACAACAGCCCCTGACTTCATCCTGAAAATTACTTTTCAGCTGGAGAGGATTCTTCTTTCTTTAACCTTGCCTGAGACTTAAATGAGAAAATCTTCCTTCAGTTACAGTTCTTAATACATTCTCGGGTTTTAAAATACCCACCCTTAGAGTTCATAGTAGTCACTTAATCAGAAAATGATCTCTGCCTCTTAAGAAAGATATAAAGAGCTCCAACGTGTGCTGAATAGCATCAAGGGGAATTTTGTTGGCAAAATACAGAATTAGGACTTGAATAACCTCAGAATTTAATCTCTTTCTAAAATTACTAAACAGTGCTAAAGTTCATTTCTGTCTGCCTTCATATTACTTGCCTCAGCTGGGTCATCAGATGTATTTCGAATGTTAATAACCCCTGGACCTGGCAAGTGACTGGATGGCTTTGTGGGAAAGCAGCCTTGAGCCAAGAGACCAGGTCACCAATACAGATGTTCAGTAGCAGGTGCATTTTTTCACAGCTGATTCCCTTCTCTGAAGCTCAGTATCCAGTTTCTGCACAGAGTGTTCAGCAGGATCAAAAATATTGCCACTGTCCTGGTTTTTCTCTGATGGCAGCTCTTTGGGAGCATGTTTTTTGTACCAGGCATCAGTGGAGTTCACTAACAGAAAAAATCATGGGGGGTGGGGGTGAAACCTTTGTGGAGACTGCAATTTTTCTCTCTGTCCTTTGTAAGAAATAACAAAGGCCTCCTCAAAAGCATCACCACAGCTGTTTCAGTTGCATGGTGACACTGATCTTAAAAGTTCTCATTTTCCCCAAAAACACAGGGTAACTTCCACTTCTGGACACTGAATAAAAGCCATCCCACGCTGGCTGAGCCCATTTGTCTCCTTATGAACATTATTGCTACTGAGTGCAGCAGCTGCATATTACGCTTCCCTCCTGCAGCACCTTTGTTGTTACCATTTGTCAGCGATTACATTTTCATTAAGGTGTGTTTATTTATTTTGTTTGTGCTCTACTTCCTTCATAAATCAGATCATAATATGGGGAAGTAATTTTCAGGGTTTCTATTACATTAAAGTTCACCCTGCCTCCAGCAAGTCTGGTGCTACGTAGCTGTGAGATAACCTGGGTAGCATTAGAAGCCATTGGCAATTTATAGCGAATGCAAGCACGAAAACCTGATGTTGCCGCGCACAGTAAAGGCTTTACTGGCCAGATTGTGGTGTGGCTGAATTGCTCAGTGTACCTAGCACAAGTGAGCACGTTGAGTGTGTGCACTCTATACTTAGTTGTTATTGAATCGTCTTCTACGTACTTAATTTGATACTACAACATGTTTGCTTTCTCAGCATTACTTATTTTGCTTGTTACTTTTTAATTTTGAGGAGAGTAGACTATCATTACCTAAATACATGACCCAATGTAATGCCATGTTTACTGATTAAATTTAATTGCACGTTTTATGTAAGGCACTTTGGAACACCAGGAAGAAATGCAAATGTCTCTGTAAGCACTAGGTTCTTAATAAGAATGGATCTTAGGATAGAAAAAGAATAATTTGTAATTGTGTCTATTTGTGTTTTAAAAAGTAGTATAAGCAGAAAAATAAATAATTTGTAATTAAAAATTACTGAATTGGCACAAATTGTAGCTGTTTTGTGGAAACTGGCAGAAAACCAGATTTTAAAATGTGATAAGAGATTATTTCTTTTAATCTCAGAATTGCAGAAAGAAAACATGGAGGTTATATTAAATGAAATCATTGAGCATGGATATCAGCACATTTAAGAAAAAAATCAAAGTAGCTGTAATTTGTATTCGGGATGAGATTCAGTGAAGTCTGTTGTGCAGACAGGGTGCATATTAGCATCATAATAAAACCTGGCTTGGAGAGGCGGTCGGGGGAGAGCTGAGTTGCTTTGAAGTTTTATTTTTATAAAGTGCTTTTTTTTTGCCCTTATGGCAGCAAAACTGTAATAGGATCAAAACCTCTCCTGCTGCTCTATGTCGGATGGCCTGCAGCAAGGTGACTCCTGGTTATTAATCTCCAGTGCTGAGGTATGTGATAGACGGTTTACAGTGCCAATAGCAAAAAGGAAAAGAAAAAAGGTCTAAATCCAATTAATCATTGATCTGGAAGAATATAACAAGCACAAGGGAGAGAGGGGTAGAGAGAAGATGTGTTACAATGGTGATGCTGCTGGTTCTCAGCCCAGCCCAGGTGTGAAAAGGAAGGGGAGGCTGGCGGCAGCGGCTGCTGCTGAGAAGCATCACTGGGTGCTGCTGCCGATGCTTTTGTCCATTCTTGAAGCTAAATCATTCCAAACTGACCGACTGGTAATTGTGTGCCCTAAAAACCCCAGCATTCTTAATGTGCATTAAGCAATATAACAAAATAAAACTAATTTAGAATAGGTTAGTTACTAATTTGTAAGTGTCTGTCTGCTATCCATTCAATACAAATAAAAACTACAACTCATACCAACACTGTATCTGTAAACGTTTTGGTTGAAGTGTTGAAGTCTGCTTTATTTCTCTAATTTTAGATGTGATCCTGACTGGCAGGTTAAGAATTGGGTTGTATTTATATACATATATGGAGGACTAAAGTGAAAATGGAATTGTGTGAACATCTACATAAAATAAAACTGTTTTGAAACATTCAACTTGGCACTGAGAGCGTCAGGTTTTCAGTTTGATCCAAGTGCCTCTCCTTCCCCCAAAGCCATTGTACTCTGTCACCACCAGAACTTCATTTAAATTGATGCATTCCTATTAAATGGTTTGGTTTTGAATAAAGGATGCTTTTTAATTTTGTCAAAGATGTTTTCATCCATCTTTTCTGGCACAGCAGCTTCCCTAGTGCATAACATTGTTCTTGGCAGAAACCTGACAGATTGTGATGGTGGTTTTTGGTACTGTGCAGGGCTCTGGTGCGGCAGGGGGGAGAAATTAGTCAACTGTGATGGCTGAAGGGATTGTAGACTCGAATGTTTTGTCACTAGACCTTATCTTGCCTTGGCCAAGTGTTCTTCGTGCTGCTAGACACCAGCTGAAGTTAGGAAAGGGTTGATTTGCCCAGCCTCTCTCCCTGGCTGTTGAGCCACAGCTCCCTGTGCACCACCTGAAGGGGGTTGTAGCCCCTGCCGCAGGCAGATCCGCAGGGGCCCGGGCGGCAAACTGCGGGAAGGAGCATCCAGAGGCAGCACCGGGCGGTGAACCCGGGCAGGCACCAGCCTGTGCGTTTATCTCCCTTGACATCTCCCGGTTGTTTCTTCCCCCACCTCCTCTCACCAGCAATTCTGCTGCTTTTTTAGTGCATCTGATGAAATCTGTGCATCTGATACAAACATCACTCGTGAAAGGCCAAGGGAGTCTGGAGTGGTGCAAAGTGACCGGAGTCACCTTGTGACTGGCGGAGCTGTGCAGGCATTATTCATGCTTTAACATTTTTTGGATGCAATTCTGCCACCATCTAAAAGCCATAAATAAAAGCAAACTTTCCTAAATCTGCTAGTTTCAACAGGACAAGAGAGCTCAGAAAGAAAGCAGCTGGTCCTGGAAAATAAGGTTGGTATTTATCCCCTTTAAATGTTTTGAGACAATTACGCTAGTTGCGTATCTAAAATATGACTGTAAGTTAACACATGATTAAGATCTAATGAACAAGACTTCCTCCTACTGAGATGTTATCTGCTCTGTCTTTGCTGTCTGTCCTTTCTTTGTCCCATTTTCTCTCTGCTACTCCTCAAGCGTGGGACAAACGTGCAGCCGTGGCCCAGGTGGATTTGGCTCTTCCTGCAGGTAGCGGCTCTCCGGTCGGTTGGTTTTGTGCGTCGCCTTGGCTGCAGCTTTGTCTGGTTTATGTGATACATCCTTCAGATCAAGAAGGTACATGTACCAACTCTAAATCATCTCTGTGCCTGATTTTCATCTTCAAGAAGTACTATAAATAGGAGTTGAAAAAAACACTTGTCAGATAGGTTGTGTTGCCTCTGGGAAATGTTTTGTTTTGGAAAAAGCCTACTGCAAAGAGGGCAGCCAGAAACAAATATTTTTACAGGAGGGCATAATTCTGCATTGGGAGAGAGGAGTGTAAAATCACCTGAGTTTGTTCACGTTTAATGATGTTCCAATACAAACAGCAGAATTTGGCAACAGAAATGCAAATACACAAGGAAACGCAGACGGCTGCTTGGCGAGGGCAGGAATGAAATTACGGGATGAGCTTAACTTGGGCATTTAATCATGGTGCTGACCTGAGTGCCAGGCAGTAAGGGACAAGATTTAGAAAAAAAAAAGTTTATAGTGATTTTTTCTGGCCTCCAGTCTACCTCTTCTTTCTAAAACGTTTGACATATGCCTTTGTTGAAATCCAAACAGATGTTCTTGTGCTATCGCTGGTGTGACTCACGCTGCAAAGGGGCCTGCTAGGGTGGGCTCGGGGGAGTCCGGGTGACTTAGGCGGGGGATTGCTTTTCCATTCAGCCTCAGGACCCTACTTATTTTTGCCACTGTGGGGTTTAGATGACTTTCCAGCATGGATATGGATTGGGCGTGGGGCTGGAGGGGTGCGGGCTGCCCGGAGAGGGAAACCCTGGAGCAGCTGGAGCCCAGCTGCAACCTCTGCCCCTTTCCCTCTAACCATAGGGACGACTTTGCATGAAAAAGCATTGCAGACAATTGATCTTCCTTGTACTGTCTGCTCTGGTCAGTAATAACCTCCTGCTCAGTGAATCATCGCTTAAGAGGTTGCAAAACCACAGACAGATGTTTTCATTGTGGCTGCTTGCACCGCACGAACACAGGCAGCACTGTCCTCCTGTCCATGTCCGTCCCCGTACGGGCAAGCTGCAGCTGGGCTCCTCTGAGGCGCTTGTTTAAAAAATCAGAGGATGTCCTATGAGCTGTGTTTACCAAGAGCTCAAACAGAGGGTACGTCTGGCAGCACTCGCCTGTGCGCCGGCCCCAGAGCTCGCAGTGGCAGGGGGCTCTTGGCTCCTGCCTTGGTTGGGTGATGCAGGTGGATGCAGATTAAACACCACATTTAGATGCAAACTACTGTCTTCTACCTGGGACGTGGCTGCGGCATTGTGATGGACAAGTTGGTGATGATGTGAGCGATTTCTGCAAACTGCCATGGTTGAAAGATTAGGAAAGGAAATTGCAAGGGCTCGGCAGTGCTGGGCTGGGGGAAGCTCCATGTGCGGGGCTGTGGGTCCCCAGGCTCGCGGAGGAGGTGGTTTCAATAGCGTGTTGGATGCTGTGCATGTTGGTACATGTTAGTCCTACAAAGAAACAATTTCAAAGCTTTTCCCGCTAGCAGAAGGGCGAGGTACAGGAGGGAGATGCTTTGCTGTCCTGGACTGTGCCCTGTGGGAGCTGGTGGCATGGCTGGAAGAGATGTCAGGTTTGCCAGCGTTGGCTCAGCTGAGCTAGTTTCTGGTGAAACATGCCTCTTTGGAGGCAGAGAGCATCTAGGCACCTCTCTGGGTGCCTGATGGGCTGTCACACGCTTATCGGTTGGTACCAAAACAGCGCTGGCAGCTTTTGATAGCTACAGACAAAAGCAGGATGTTTGTGGTCTAACTGAAACGAGCCGAGCTCCTGCCTTTAGCCCGATGGTGAAGGATGCTCGAGGCTGGAGCAGCTCAGCGCAGGGCAAGGGCAGTCACACGCACGCTCTGGAAGTGTGCTCCGGCTGGCTGGAGACACGGGGCACATGGATCCCAGTGTGGGTTTGAGACACACTGACGGTCTTTGGACGGTGTATTGCTCCCCGTTTGCTGCCATTTGCCTTTTTCTTGAGCGTTCTGTTGCTGGCTGAGCGAGGGAAGCACAACAAGGGTCTTGGTCCTCAGGGGGGTCACAGCACAGGGTACAGCCGGTGGCGGGGCAGACCCTGGGGGACAGACCCCCACCACTGCCACGTAACAAGCTGTCGGCGGGTGTTGGTCATTTTGGAACCTGGGCACAGCGTCACCACTGCACGCTCGCTTCCCACCCAGAGGGGAAGGGAAGGGGAAGGCTGGGGAAAGCGAACCGTGGGACAGGAAAGGACCGGCTTGCTACTTGGCACTTCTGCACCTCTTAGGAGCCTGTCAGTGCCTGGTGGTGCTGGCCCCGCCATGAGGCTGGGGTCTCTGCATGCTGGTCCCTGGCAGCGCAGGACGGCGGGGCAGGGCCAACCCAGGTGAGCACGCAGCAGGCAAACCTGCCGCTGTGCCTTCGTGGGTCAGACCTGCGCCTCTGCCTCCCTGTGTGCCATAAGGAAATTAAAATCCAGGTGATATCCTGGTAAAACTGTCTCATTTCTGAAGAGAGTGAGTGAGAAGGCTCTTGCCTTGGGAGTCTCTACTTGCAGATGTTCCTTTGCCATGATGTTCTCCTAACGCGTCCAAGGCACCAGCTTGTTAAATCTCCCTGGTTTAAAATTCCTGTAACACCTCCCTATAACCAGTTTTATTATTGCCTGGAAGTGCCTCACAACCCCCTCTTGAGGAATTTGGATCCGGACATATTTGGTTGATCAGGGATAAAAATATCAGCTGGTGCAACCAGAAATTATTGAAACTTCCAGGGCAGAAGGTGGGACATCACAGGACTGTTGCTCCCCCACAAATGGCCAACACTCCCATCCATCCTCACCCCCACCTAGGGAATGGCAGCAAAGAGTATGGAGGGGGCTGTGTGTACCTGGAGATACCACGTCTGTCATCCTCCTCACCCTTGCCTGCCCCGTCCCTCACGTGCTGCCTGGCCCCAGAACCAGCTCCCTGCCCTGGTTCTCCTCTTGTCTCCCGTGGCTTTGTGTGATGGGCAGAGGAGCAGCCGGCAGTGCCGGGGGGGTCAGGGTGGAGAACTCTGCAAGAAGGGTCCAGCCGGGAGCAGCGCAGCCCCCATGCCGGGTGGAAGTCCTGCCGGGACGGAGCGGGAGCCCAGCAGCGTCCCCTCCTCCGGCTCAGCCCAGGGGGAAGCTGCAGCCAACTGCTCTCTTACAGACTGTGGCTATTTCATGCCTACAAAACACCTGGCCAGCAAGATTTATGTGTGGATAGATTTTATGTGATAGAAATACATATTGTTGGATGTAAGCGCTGTGTTATCAGCACCGGAGCAGCGCAGCACAGGGCTGTGGGGTGGTGGTGGCCGGAGGGCAGCGTGGCTCAAACTGTCATGGGAGACTCGGGCTCAGAGACCCCCCTGCCAAGGCAACTCCTAAGGAGGAGGGTTGCTCCGTTTATTTCTTCTGATGCAGTCAGCAGTGACACAGCACAGCGCCAGTGACCATGGCCCACTCCGGCTGCACGGCCCAGCCGTGTCCCAGCAGGGACACCAGCCTTCCAGCAACGCTCCAGGGACTTCTCCTCTCCCCCAGCTCCTGCTGCCTCCCGAGCATCCTGCCCTCCTGCAGGGCCTGGCGCTGGTGAGACAAAGCTTGGAAACTGGCTGGAGGAAATGAGAGGAGTTTTAAAAACCATTTATTATTTTAAATGTCCATTCCCCTGGAGGTGAAGCGGGATCTGATGGGGATCAAGGCCAGTGACAGTGGCTGCCAGCTACCATGTCATTATGTCAGTGAGGGCTGACATCTGCGTGTGTTTCTGGAGCAGGACAGAAGCGGGCTCCGTGTGCCTTGGGGACACCATTTGCCGAGCTATTAGTGCAGGGAAGTGTAATGATCATAGGGTGGAAGAGACTTCGTAACTGTGCAGAGGTAGCATCTTGCTCCAAGCAGCCCCGCTCAGGCGGCCGGCGGTGCGTGGGGAGTCCCAGCAGTCTGATCTGATGCTTCTCCCCTGCTCTCCTCCTGCAGGGACATCGCTTTGGTTCCTTCTTCTTGGCTGTGTCTCGGCTATGCCCGTGGGGTGGGCAGCCCGCAGCGGCTGCAGGAGAAGCGGATCAGGGCAGGTTCCTACCGCAAGCTCAGCCACCGCTGGGCCAGCATGAACACCTACGGCGTGTCCTCCCCATCCCGCTGCGTGCTGCCACCTGCCTCCTCCGCCTCCCCGGGGAGCTCACTGGCTTAACCGGGTACAGCAGAGGAGGAAGGACTGCGAGGGCTCCCCGGGCTCTGCGTTCCTCTGTCCCAAGCCGGGAAGCCCTGCGGAAGAGGGGCTGCTGGTGGCCTGGTGCTGGAAAGCAGTGGAGGCAGAGGGTGACGAAGCGCAGGGGAGCCCAGAGCGTCCTGGGGAGGTGGGCGTCCCC
>NW_009210075.1:13713-14457 GCF_000690835.1 Fulmarus glacialis
GCAAGGTAGTAGCTAGCAAGAGAATTGGGTCTGCTGAGGACAGCGGCAGCAGCCACACTCCTGAGGCACTCGAGCTTTTCACAGAGCTGGTACCAGCCTCTCCTCAAGAGCTGGTGTGGAGGACGCCCAGGGTGGGACCATCTTCTGTCCTGCTCCTGCTCGGCACAGGGGTGGGCAGGTCCCCGTGTCCCCGCCGCTCCCTGCAGGAAGGAACAGGACATTCAGCACCAGGCTGGGAGCTCAGCTCAGCCGGTGCCTGGGCAAGGGCGGTCTCTACCTGGGCAGGCTGTCCTGGTGCTAGAGCTCAGTAGATGGTCCACCATCCCAAGGGCTGCCATTTTCCACAGCATCCGGCACATGAAACGCCACGTATGGGCACTTCTTCACGTTGAGGCACACAAGTTTCTTGAGTGATGCTGTATTAACTATCTCAAAGCCAGTTGCTCCACCGAATGTACTGGGTTTCCAGTACTCTGGGGAGCAGATGGGATTTCCAAGGAGCCCCTTCAGGGAAAACGGAGCTCCCATCTCCACCATGCTTTCTCCAAAAATACCATTGGGTTGGGGTTTCTCAAGCAGCAAGCCTGGATAAAACTCCAGAGCATCAATGTCTCCATACAGGTCTTCCAGCTCTGCTGCCTTCTCTTCCTCGCCTGCATCAAGTGAACATTAGAGTGCTTTAGCAAGGACTGGCCTTGCTGTGGGTATCGGGAACGTGGCAGGTCCCGCAACCCACGCAGCAGC
>NW_009210075.1:14731-17256 GCF_000690835.1 Fulmarus glacialis
CCGGCTGTAGCCTGCGCTGCCGGGATTCCTTGATGACCCCAACGGCCACTTTCAAGACGTTAGCATTGATGGTTTGTATCCCACCGATCTGGAGGGCGAGAACACAAGGAGGAGCACGCGTAAGGCACGAGGCAGCATCGGCATCTGCTCCAGGGGAGCTGCGACACAGCCCCACTGCCATGCAGTAAAGCATCTGTGTCCTGGGCATGGTGTCAGGGAGACCAGCACGTCATCGCAGCAGCAAGAAGAGGGGCAATCACTGGATATTGCAAAAAAAAAGCTGTGGAGCAGCTTGGGTTAAAGCCAGTGCTGTTCCCAGGGTGGGTCAGGGAACGGTGCAGGAGAAGTCCCAGATGGACGGTGACCCACCAGCCTGGGAGGAGGGGAGAGATTACGGGGGTTTGGGGTCACAGGGAGAACCCAAATACCCCCAGAGCAGCGGGTCTGCATCTCAGCCTTGCTGCTTTGCACAAGACAAGACAGTCAGAAGTGTAGATATAATCGCTTGGAAGAAAACATCCATGTGATGGCAGCAAAGAACAGTGCCAGACATGCTGCTCCCAAGCCCAGGCTGCTCCACAGCCCGGTCTGGGCCAGGAGATCCCAGCTTACCGCAGGCTCCTGGTGTCACCGTGATGTTTACTACAGAGTGACGAGAACAAGCAAACGGGGCTGCCAAGGCCCAGCCTTGCTACGGTGCTTGTGGGGAGGACTCACGACATGCACGTCGGGTGCTGCCCTGGCTGGAAGACGCTATGTGTGACAGCGACGCGCTGCCCAACAGGGAGGTTTGATACCGGTGTGCTACAGCTGCGCTCCGGGCACTGCAGCGACAGGCAGTGCCTTGGGCCGGAGCTTTGTGCAGCGGAAGAAGAGAAGCTCAAAACCCTGCTGCCGCCCTGCGAGAGCCAGAGTGGGCTCCATCACCCGACAGCACAGCAGCGTCTGCCTTCCCGGTACCATGAGCATCCCTCCCAGGGTCCCACAGCCCTGGTGCTGGCAAGGAGAGGAGAGCAGGATCTTACCCTTCCCGCAATC
The DNA here is from genome assembly GCF_000690835.1 of Fulmarus glacialis. Classification (NCBI taxonomy): domain Eukaryota; kingdom Metazoa; phylum Chordata; class Aves; order Procellariiformes; family Procellariidae; genus Fulmarus; species Fulmarus glacialis. The sequence continues at coordinate 15,770 of NW_009210075.1, forward strand.
TGCTTGGAAAAGGACTCCACCAGCGCCTCCACACCATAGTCCATGAGCATGGAGGTGTTGTAGAGGAACTGCTCATAGCTGTACTCTTCCCCCTGGATGACGAAGGAGTCGGGCATCAGCCCGTGCCAGTGATAGAGCTGGTTGAACTCCACCGCGATGCGATTCCGGTACTGGAACTGCGTCCCAAACAGCAGCTCGGGGTCGAACTTGAGGCTGAGGAAGTACCCGCTGAGATGCTGGACGTAGTCTTCAATGACGATCTTAATGGTCTCCCCTGGGCAGGAGGTGAGAGAAGCAGCTGGCAGCAGCAGGAGCTACCGGCTCTGTACCCCAAGATGTTCCCCACATGCTGCGGCAGCACATCCCAGCACCCATCCACCCCCTGGGACCTTTTTGACTATGGGTTTGTTGAGTTGGTTGGGAATTTTTCAGTGAATTATTTTTTCACCAGCAAAGGTCAGTCAGCCAAAAGCGAAATGGTTCCTGAGGAAGCTGACCTTGATACGCTTCTTAGAGATAATGTGGTGCCATGGGTCTCTTCCGGATTTTGGTCAAAAATGACATTTCTTGAGATTATAGTAAATTTCTAGTAGAACATTAAAATGAAATAATGCAAAACTATGACAAAACTATTACAAATGAAATTTTTTGATGGACCAAAGCCAATTTTTGCTATATGGATCAAAGCCAACGATCCCCAGCAGGCTGCCAGAGAAACTCCTCCAGCCTCCAAAGCCAGACTGGCCATCGCCCTCAGAGACCAACCAACACCCAAGTCCTTGGGGCTTGCCCGGGGAGGTGGAACACGGGGCTCCACGGTGCCCGTGCCCTGCGGCGCCATCGATCCTCACCGATGAGGATGAGACGAGCCGTCTGGAAGAGCTGCTCATCGCTCCAGGTGGGATGCTCCCGTTTCAGTATGTCGCAGACGCGGTTGTGCTCGCGCAGCCAGAGCGTGGCGTACATGCAGAGCCCCGGCAGCAGCCCAAACACCTCCTGCCCCATCGCCAGCTGCTTCTCCTTGGGGACGGCAGGTGGGTAGACCATGTGGACTGGAGCATCGGTGACCATGGGGGGGTACACCTCTCCATCCACCACCTTGGGGAGACAAGAACGGGATGGCAGAAAGGGAGGAGGGGAGAAAACCACCCTGGTGAAAGCCTGCCCAGCTGGGACCTGCCTCCCTACAGGCACCACGGCTGCTCTCCAGCAGGTGCTGAGCAGGACAGAAACATCCCCCTCGTCCAGCCCTAATTGCAGGACGCCTGCGGCCATCAGAACAGCTCGACCCCAAAGCTCATCCCCCTGATACGGCACCTCTGGCCAGCAGCCACCGAGGGGGGTCCTGGCAGTGCTCCGCACAGGGCACCAGGGCTGGGGTCTCCTGATGCTCCTGGGAGTCTCTGGCCTGGCAGCTGCCAGAGGGACGTCGGCTTCAAACAACCCTGGAGAACAGGGCTGAGACATGTTTCAGTCGTGCCAGGCGG
>NW_009210076.1:0-1363 GCF_000690835.1 Fulmarus glacialis
CAGGAGGAGACAACAGGGATCAAGGGGAGATGGTGGGGACCAGGAGCAAATGATGGGGGACCAAGGAGAGATGGCGGGCACCATGAGGGGACAACAAGGATCAGGAGGGGATGGTGGGGACCAGGAGGACACAATGGGGACCAAGGGGAGATGGTGAGGACCAAGAAGAGATGATGGGAATCAGGAGGAGATGTTGGGGAGGGGAGATGATGGGAACTGGGAGGGGACAACAAGGATCAGTAGGGGATGATGGGGACCAGGAGGAGGTGATGGGGGCTGGGAGGGGATGATGAAGACCAGGAGGGAACAATGGGAACCTGGATGTTTTGATGGGGACCAGGAGACAATGATGGACGGTGGAGAGCAGGAGGTGATGGCAGGGACCAGGAGGGGATGATGAAGACCAGCACAGGACAATAGGGACCACGTGGGGACGATGGGGACCAGGAGGGTGTGATGGGGATCAGGCGGGGATAGTGAGGACTGGGATGGGATGATGGGGACCGGGAGGGGATGATGGAGATCAGGAGGAGCCGATGGGAACGAAGGGGAGATGATGGGGACCAGAAGAGGACAACAAGGATCAAGAGGGAATGATGGGGACCAGGACAGGACAACAGGGACCACGTGGGGACGATGGGGACCAGGAGGGTGTGATGGGGATCAGGCAGGGATAGTGAGGACTGGGATGGGATGATGGGGACCGGGAGGGAAAGCTGGGGATCAGGAGGGGAGGATAGGGACTGGGAGGGAACGGTGGGAACCAGAAGGGGACAATGGTGACAAAGAGGGGCCAAGGGAACCTAGAGGGATGATGAGGACGAGGAGATGATTATGGAGCCCAGGAGCAGTTAGCAAGGACCAGGAGGGGACGGTGGAGGCCAGGAGGGGACACTAGGGACCAGAAGGGCGTGGTGATAACCAAGAGGGTACATCAGGACGGGACGACAGGGACCAGGAGAGGATGGTGGGGATCAGGAGGGGCCAAGTCTGGGAGGGTACAAGATGGCTGAGGGACTGGAGGTGGCTGGGAACGGTTAATGCAGCTGCCCGGCGCTGAGCCGTGTCCAGGCCAGGCTCCGGTTTCAGCTTTTGTTTATTAGAGGCTCTGTGATAAATGATGCTGTGGAGGTTGCCCGATGACAGAGGGTGACAGATCCCACGTCACCCACCCCAAGCCCTGCCAAAGCCTTCGCTGACCCCCCGGCGCAAGGATTAAAGTTTAATGCGGCTCCAGAGCTGACCCCAGACACACACCGCCCCGGGGACACGGGGCTGGGGACAGGCTGGTGGCCGCCCCTTGGGCAAGAGGGGAAGACGTGTTTTGACACCACGAGGGATTTTGGCACCAGCCTGGGGGCCA
>NW_009210076.1:1427-1831 GCF_000690835.1 Fulmarus glacialis
TGGGACCATTTTGTGACTCCTTTGGGGTCACCCAAGGGGTTTGTTGATGAAATGTCACACCAGGTTGGGTTTGTCCCCCTGGGACTCGCCCCGTGGGACGGGCTCGGCGCCACGGTGGGGGACCGGTCGGTGTGGTCTGGGCACATTCCCGGGCACCAGCAGAGCCATGTGCGGGTGCCAAGAGCCACCGCAGTGCTCGCTGGGGCAGATTGAGGTCCTGTCCGGCGGCCACGTTTGGAGCAGCAGCTGCTTGGGGACCATGGTGGAGCAAGGGGACCTCGGAGGAGTCTCCAAGGCAAGGGACCCGGGCACGGCACGAGCACCAGGGCTGGCATAGTGCCCGAGGCCGCGGCTTGGGTTTTGGCAGGGCTATGTGGCACCACAACCGATTGGGGGCACAGAAG
>NW_009210076.1:2015-2228 GCF_000690835.1 Fulmarus glacialis
TCCGTGCCGTTTTACCTCCTCGCCCAGGTAAAGGGGGAGCCAGAAGGGAGGGCTCCCGCACCCAGGGACTCTGCTGTGGCACCCGGCGCCCACGGACCCCACAGCTGGGACCTGCCTGGTGCTGAGTCTGGGGGTGCAGGGGGGGCAGGGGGTCCTGGGAGGCCGCTCTAGGCTGGGGATGGGTGCTAGCAGGGGTGGGTGCTAGGAGGGGTG